>NW_027656162.1:0-150000 GCF_964235325.1 Thermobia domestica
GGGGCCTGTTTGTTCTGGGCCCTCATTTTGTTTCGTTAATTTTTCATAATTCAGAACGGTACAAACGAAACAAACTACGGTACAATCCGGTACAAACGAAAGTCTTTCAAATGAGCCAATTAAATCGATCCTAGGACAATGTGGGGGGGGGCTGCGTGAAGTTGGCCCCCCCACTTTGTTTTCTTAATTTCTCATACTGCAGTATAGTACAAACAAAAATATTTGCGGTACAAACCGGTACAAACGAAGTACTTTTTATTGATATGCGGAAATCGTTTGTACCGAGAGGTGGGGGGGCCAGGTTCACAAGGGTGCTGATATATAACTCATTGGTTCGTAAGCGATGAGTCGCGACACACTGGTGTCGCAAAATTTTAGAATTTAATGAACAAATTAAAATCAATTTTGGGACAAACTGTACTGGTCAACGAATCCAATGGCCGCAACCATGTCAAGTACTACATATAGTCACTACTTTATAGACATTTATTGTTTTACACTATTAGCAATGGTGTACGCAACGTGTTATGGGGTTTCAGCCCCTTGAGCGTGGGCGTCCGAAAGAAATTTTCTAGGGGCCCCATCTCCCTGATTGCTATATTAAGTTTGGTATTTTTTTTATTTATATTAAGAAAATCTTAAGAAATGTTGTTTTCGTGAGCTAGGGGACCCGGGCGCCCATGTCCTTGAGCAAGATGTGAAAATAAATCATTTAATATTATATAAAATCATGTGTTTTCTGAAAGGATATGATATTAATGCTTCAAGTCCTCACCCTTGATGAAACTGCGTACGCCAATGACTACTCACGACTCATATAGCCTCGCTGCTGAAAGGGACCTTAAACTCAAACTGAAAGACAGTGACTACTATATTGTTTTAATCAGTGCCGGATTTACGTATAAGCTATACAAGCTATAGCTTAGGGCCCCACTGTCTTGGGAGCCCTGTAAACCTGAAGAAAAATGGATATCCATTTCCAAAGTATAAGAAAATCAATCAATAAAATAAAATTTACATATACGTAGGACGTAGCAATAGTGCTTCCTGTTGTGTAGGCTACTATGATGTAAGTAATGGTGCCCCTTCTGCTAGCCTGCTTCCTAAAATATCATCCGTTTATCCATTTCTGTATATAGGGTGCCTACGTTCACCTGGATACGTAATGGGCCCTATTACCTTCAACCCTCCAACAGTTTAGGGCCCCACTAAACATAAATCCGACTCGGGTTTTAATTTTAAAAAATCAAACAAGTGTGTGGCGATATCGTAGGCGTATACTAAAGTGTGTCATCAGTTGAAAACGGTTGGGAACCTCTGGTATAACTGACTGGGCTAGCGTTCATAGCCATACAAAATAGGTAACAAACGGAATGCCTAGCCCCGAGTTCGATTCTGAAATATTATCTCTTGAAAGTGGATATACTTCCTGTTCATATGTTAAGACAATAAACGTAACCCACGGAAGTTTTAACCTTGACACAGGTGCATGTATATAGGCCTATATGAATATTTATAAAAGCCCGAATAAAAAAATTAAACCACTATTCCAAGCTTTAAATCAGTGAATGAACTCTGGTCTAACAAGATAGCACCACTGTCTCACTTCCTGTGTAAAATACAAGTTGTAGAGATAAGGAAATACTTTATTTAAAGAGGTCTAGTCACGCGATTTTCTTCAATTAAAAATACTAAATGGCATTATGTCATATTACATAAGGTTATGCGGCACGTGTTCACAATGCAAGGAAAATTATTACCTTTTCAGTGTTATCACGTGAAATATATGAAGTTTCATAATTCAGATGTCTCTGGAAATAAACATGTGACTCTTTAACTTTAATAAGAGTTATTTACGAGAAGCAGCTGATAAGATCGCGACCTAAGGCATTAAATAAAAAAGTTGCAATTTTAAATATAAGATATTTCACAATATAATCTCCCTCGAGTGAACTGCACTTCTTGTCAGGCATACAGGGCTTACCATCGAAAAAGAAAAAAAAATATTTCTTTGTTTTCAAGATGGCTTTCTACAACTCCAACCTCATAACTCAATTTTCAGATTCGAAAAAAAAAAAGTTGCTTGGGGTCAGGTCTGGGCTGTAGGGTGAATGGTCTATCTTTGTACATCCTGTACTTTTAGACTAAGGGAAACGGATGATGACGGAAGAAATGGTAGAATGAGAAAGCGAGAACAAACGGGAGTGTCTTAACAGACATGATGTTGTCAATCACAAACTTACCTGTCCGCGGATCGAAGCAGGGACTCCGCGCACCAGAGGCAAGCGCTCTTCCACTGAGCCACCGTGCCACCCCCCCAACTAAAACAATGTTGTCCAAAGAATTAACAATAATGACAAAAATGCGCATCCTTAGATCCATTTCTTATGCACTTTTTAGACTGTTTTAAGGACATTGAATCCAATGGAAGTATTTTAAACATATTCGTCCACGAGATCTCG
The DNA here is from genome assembly GCF_964235325.1 of Thermobia domestica. NCBI lineage: Eukaryota > Metazoa > Arthropoda > Insecta > Zygentoma > Lepismatidae > Thermobia > Thermobia domestica. The sequence goes on from NW_027656162.1 coordinate 2,463, forward strand.
AGGAAGACCTCAAAGTTGGGATTTTATATTTATTTTATTATTCAGTATTCTGCTTTTCGGCAGGTCTTGCGACTAATGAGGTTCTTTGTTTGTTTATTGATTTATTTAGGTTTGGGCCTGGAAATGTTTCTTCCATGTTTCGCGATTTTCAGCTTCCTCTTTTAACTCCCAACAAATCATCGATCACTTGTGTTCTTATTCTTCCTATTCCTCGCTTTCCTTCTATCTTTCCTTCTATGGTGGTATGAAGATGATAATTTCTTCGCAAAATGTCTCAATCCAATTTGCCTTCCTACGATGGATGCTCGCTAGAAGTGTCGTCTTCTCTCCTATCCGTTTTACTCTTTTTGTCCATTTTATCTTCTCCATCTCCCTCCAACACCACATTTTGTAGCTCTCTAAAAATTTCTTCTCTAATTTCCTTAATGTCCAATACTCTGAACCATAAGTCCAATGCTTGTATATAGAACTTGAGCAACTTCTTCCTTATTGACAGATACTTGAAATGATCGACCTCTTCATGTTCTCTTCGTTCTACCCTGACCTGTAAGGGCGCGTTTCATAACTTCCGATTTTTCGATATCAATTTCGATTTTATATACTTTTCCAGTGTCGACTATTTTGTCAATCATCTCCTGTAATCCTTCTTCGGTTCTAGATATTTATTTATATCCAACTTTTCTAGAAAGCCCATGCGGAAGTACGGGGGCTGTAGTTGAGCGATTACCTCTGGTGTGTGTGGGGTCCCTCGATTTGATCCCCGGTCAAGTAAGTTTGTGGTGGACAACATCGTGTCCTTGAATTTTCTCGGGGTGTTCCCGTTTCCTCTCGCCTTCTCATTCCACTAATTCTCCGATCATAATTCACTTGCCTTAATCACCGTCTCCCTTAGCCTAAAGAGTATAATCGTTGGACGTTAAACTGAAAGATTTCGTTTCTAAAACGCCCATGGACGTGTAAAATAGTTCAATTGGATTCAGCAACCTTAAGTTAGTACAGCGTTTCCCAACCTTTTTCAACTTGCGGCACAGTATGGGTGTAGCTTGAATTTTAGTGGCACACTCAAATATTATTGTTAGTATAAAATACCGTGTATTTTTTCTGTTATTACTGATCTTCCCACAGAGAAGAAAGATCGATCACTGGTTTTTCCACGTGGTAAATCATTATGCTTACTTTTCATTCTAATTAAAAAAAAAAAAAAAAAAAAACACAATTGCAATGAAATATTGGACACAGGTTTTAACAAATACGCTTTCTTTTTCGAAAACTGTATCCAACCTTTCACTAAGAAGGAAGCACTAAATAACAAACGAACAAATAAATCTCTTGTACTTTTAAAAACACACATGTAGGTAATTTGTATGTATGTTTGCTTTGTCGAAACGACTGAATGATATTTCAAGTTTCGAAATAGTCTGCAACAAGAAAAAGACAATAATGGCCATAACAATGATAACAAATACTTTTTTCAACATTAAAAATGTACAGAAAAGTAACACGGTATGAAATTTAAAATTGTAGATTCATAGTAATGTGAAATACGAATATACATTTTTCCTTATGACTATTAATAGCTATTAATAGCAATTTGATAGATATTAATAATTTTGTTTCGATTTCCTCGCGGCACACCAGCGGCTCATTCACGGCACACCGGTTGGGAAACACTGAGTTAGTATAAAAAGATCAGTTAGAAGTTTATCCAAGTGTAGGTACATTTTACTAGTGGCGTCACCGTCAGTTCTTCGCAACAATTATTGCATAATTATGTCAACGAAGTGTAGAATAAAGTTCTTATTTGACGTTTGGAGGAAAAACAAACTATAGTTCAGTTCCACAACGGAGGATGTGAGCTACTTCCTGTTAATTCGGAAGTAGTATTTGCAACAGATGAAATGCGGTTTCCGGTACGATTATTCAAGAAAAGGGTTGACTTCACAACTTATAACTTACTTACGTTGCATCTACCTACTGGATGGTGCGGTGGCTCAGTAGTAGAGCGTTCACCTCCGGTGCTTCTGATCTCTGGTTCGATCCCAGCTCGCGCCGTGTGGACCTTGTGGTGGACAAACACCGTGCTCGTGGTTTTCTCGGGGTTCTCCCGTTTTCTTCATTTCATTCATCTCTCATAATCACCGTGTCCTTTACTCTACCCGGCATAACCGTGGGACGTAAAACTTAAAGATTTCATTTAATTTTTATTGCATCTATCTAGAAAAAGTAATCACAATCTCGTATAATAAGACTGAATTACTTATCTCGATCAATGATTTTTTTTTTGCTGTAAATAATAGTTCCAACTAAATAATAATAATAATAATAATAATAATAATAATAATAATAATAATAATAATAATAATAATAATAATAATAATAATAACACAGCCACACACGCACACAAAATAAAGTTCTGTGCACCGGCCCCCAGGGTTTGTATTCGATGTATTTTGTTACACAGAATCCAACTTTCGAAAATCCAGGACGATTGACCATGTCAATATTTTTGGGCGAAAAATTTGAGCGATTTTGAATAAGTAGGACACACATTTTTCGCCTATAAAACAAAATTGAGACGGTCAGTCGTCCTAGGGTTTCCAAAGTTGGATTCTGTGTAACAAAATACATTGAATCCATACCCTGGGGTCCACTGCACAGAGCTTATGTTTCTTTGTACAGTTGTATTACGTGTATCCTTCCTATCTAAAATCGATCAAGTTTTTCGCCCATAAGAAAAAAAAAATACAAGATTGATCTTCCTGGGGTTTCGAAATTACGATTCTGTGTAATAATAAAATACATGGAATCCATACTCTGGGGTCCGCTGCACAGAGCTTCTGTTTCTTTGTACAGTTGTATTACGTGTATCCTTCCTATCTAAAATCGATCAAGTTTTTCGCCCATAAGAAAAAAAAATACAAGATTGATCTTCCTGGGGTTTCGAAATTACGATTCTGTGTAATAATAAAATACATGGAATCCATACTCTGGGGTCCGCTGCACAGAGCTTCTGTTTCTTTGTACAGTTGTATTACGTGTATCCTTCCTATCTAAAATCGATCAAGTTTTTCGCCCATAAGAAAAAAATTACAAGATTGATCTTCCTGAGGTTTCGAAATTACGATTCTGTGTAATAATAAAATACATGGAATCCATACTCTGGGGTCCGCTGCACAGAGCTTCTGTTTCTTTGTACAGTTGTATTACGTGTATCCTTCCTATCTAAAATCGATCAAGTTTTTCGCCCATAAGAAAAAAATTACAAGATTGATCTTCCTGGGGTTTCGAAATTACGATTCTGTGTAATAATAAAATACATGGAATCCATACTCTGGGGTCCGCTGCACAGAGCTTCTGTTTCTTTGTACAGTTGTATTACGTGTATCCTTCCTATCTAAAATCGATCAAGTTTTTCGCCCATAAGAAAAAAATTACAAGATTGATCTTCCTGAGGTTTCGAAATTACGATTCTGTGCAATAATAAAATACATGGAATCCATACCCTGGGGTCCGCTGCACAGAGCTTCTGTTTCTTTGTACAGTTGTATTACGTGTATCCTTCCTATCTAAAATCGATCAAGTTTTTCGCCCATAAGAAAAAAATTACAAGATTGATCTTCCTGGGGTTTCGAAATTACGATTCTGTGTAATAATAAAATACATGGAATCCATACTCTGGGGTCCGCTGCACAGAGCTTCTGTTTCTTTGTACAGTTGTATTACGTGTATCCTTCCTATCTAAAATCGATCAAGTTTTTCGCCCATAAGAAAAAAATTACACGATTGATCTTCCTGGGGTTTCGAAATTACGATTCTGTGTAATAATAAAATACATGGAATCCATACCCTGGGGTCCGCTGCACAGAGCTTCTGTTTCTTTGTACAGTTGTATTACGTGTATCCTTCCTATCTAAAATCGATCAAGTTTTTCGCCCATAAGAAAAAAATTACAAGATTGATCTTCCTGGGGTTTCGAAATTACGATTCTGTGTAATAATAAAATACATGGAATCCATACCCTGGGGTCCACTGCACAGAGCTTCTGTTTCTTTGTACAGTTGTATTACGTGTATCCTTCCTATCTAAAATCGATCAAGTTTTTCGCCCATAAGAAAAAAAAATGACACGATCGATCTTCCTGGGGTTTCGAAATTTCGATTGTGTGTAATAAAATTTACCCCCCTCGTCCGTCCGGGACGCAAAAAATCTCGAAAACTACTTTTCTTGACCAATCATAACGCAAATTTAGTCAGAATGTATAGGGGTAAAATTTAGAAATCGAGTAAATTTTTCGAGCCAATACTGAAGCTGGAAGTGGTAGAAATTTACAATTTCTGGTTTAACATTGACCGCTATAAGGCTAAGTGGAGTTGAATTGCTTTTCAATTTAGCGTCCCTTTCGGCAGCAAGGCTATATGAGACGACCTTCAGTTCCGAATCACATGAACTCCTGCCGGACCCAGGTCTCCAACGCCACAAAGGCGTGTACGTTAATCACGCTTAGCCAGGAGCAAAAATAGCGTTTGATAGAGATAAGCGGTTTTTGCAGAGTACAGAAGAACTAATTTAGTCCAAGTTAGTTCACTATGACTTTTATTACTCCAAGTTAAAGAAATATAACGACTTATATTGCATATCAGTAAGAAAAGTGAATAAAGATACGAATTATTTGAGTCCACTTTGTCTCTGACCCTTTTATACATCAATATATACCAAAGATACTTCTGATTTCAATAAATGCCTCTCGAGGGGTTTGTATGACCCCCTCCCCCAACAAAAGTATGGCATTTCGATGTATTTTATCAATATTTAACATTATTAACACGAAGTAATATTTAGAATTTCTCTGATTCCAATTGCATAACAAACTATTAAAAAATCACAAAAGAAACATTCATAAACTTATTTTAAAAAGTAGTATAATCTCTTCGAGTAATGAATGGGGAATTTAGGTCTGAATATAAAACGAATAATATACGGGAGTGAAACGTGATAACCCACAAATGTGTGTTCATCAAGATTTTACGAACACCTACACTTTTACGAACATTTTTAGTTTTTTTGGTTTAAACCAACCAACCCTGTTGTAAGCTAAATAAATAAATACGAGTTTTCAGTTATAAAATCCTTTTTGATACGCCTTGTACTGTAGAATTATACAAGCAATTTAAGTACACATTACATCAAATAAGAAATCTTTAAAATACTTCAACTGTGGTGCTGTACTTTTGGGGGTGTCATTTAGGGGGTGGAGGGGAAATTTCCCCTCCCCCAAGGGTTTGAGGAATACATATACTTTAAACGGTTGTGTACTAATGTACTAGTACAAAACGTGAGTCTCTTGTCGGTGATGCTCTTGCCCCTCCCCCTTAAGCGAAGTCTGAAATGACGCCCCTGTATAGATGATACACGTAGTGTCTGTGTGCTTATATTATTTCTTTTGAAGGGACAAACCATAATTAATGAGTATTACAAGTTAAAAGCACCTGATACGTTTGGTTTAGTAAAATTTTTAATTGGCTTCACTTGCAAACGCAAGCAGTACTTTAAAATTATTCATAAGAATAAATCTTACTACGAAATGCCATATTCATATTCGTACCTTTTTAAATTTTTTAAAGTTAGACTTTCACTCAGTTAGTAGATACTTTTTCTTTTTCTAGTTCCGAATCTTTTTTTTTTCTTTCCAATCAGAACGGAAGTTTATCATTCAACATTTCTTTACTTTGATAAATTTATATTCTTGCTAACACTTTTTTTTTTTTTTTTTTTTTTTTTTTTACATATTAATATTTGAAGCTGAACTAATATATTTTCAAGTAGAGGTGTTGTTGAAATAACATATGAGTTCTTTTCGAAATAGATGATAGGTTGTCAATACATGTATTGTATTGTGAAGAAATAAGAGTGAAAAATGTAGAAGCGTTTCCCTTTAGAATAGGTGCAAGCGTTGAGTGACAGTCGGGGAATTTTGAAGGACAGGCTAAGAAACTTACAAATTGATTCCTTGTCTTCTATAGATGTTGTGTTATACTGTATACATGTAGGAAGTGTAATATTTTCACAACATTGACCATGCATTCTATTTCAAATGCTATTGATATTCAGAGTAGTGGAAATTTTAAAGTACTGCTTGCGTTTGCAAGTGAAGCCAATTAAAAATTTTACTAAACCAAACGTATCAGGTGCTTTTAACTTGTAATACTCATTAATTATGGTTTGTCCCTTCAAAAGAAATAATATAAGCACACAGACTACGTGTATCATCTATACAGGGGCGTCATTTCAGACTTCGCTTAAGGGGGAGGGGCAAGTGCATCACCGACAAGAGACTCACGTTTTGTACTAGTACATTAGTACACAACCGTTTAAAGTATATGTATTCCTCAAACCCTTGGGGGAGGGGAAATTTCCCCTCCACCCCCTAAATGACACCCCTCCATCTATAGTAGAGTGTATGTGAAAGAAAGGATGTCGTTCTACTTAAAATGGCAGACATTCTTACCATCTTGTAGTTCGAAAAAGAAAAAAGAAAAATAGTTCGTTAGGCAAAGCAATGAATATTAGAATTAAGACGACGCGTGGTGAGACAGAGATCCGTTCTTAAGACTTCCAGAATTTCACTTAGAGTCGGCTTCTCTATAGCCCTCTCAGTAGTTGTACATTGACTCTCATAACAAATACCGAAGTTCATAACGGCTCAGACAAAGGAATATCACAGTTTCCTACGAATGCTCATTCGACACCCCAAGTTTTGTCCCTTCACAGGTATGGAAGCCTGGACCCGAGTACCAAAGGTGAGCGTGATATCATTTGACTGCTTGCGAGTCTACTTGTAGTTTGACTAAGCTCACCCTAAACCTTTTTAATTCACTTAAAGAAAATGAAGAACATCTAAAATGTAGAAAATGACCCAGGTAGTACCTATAAAATATTATTCAATAAACTAATAACCGTTTTCCAACCTTTTCTTATAGACTAGAACAGTGTATCCCAAAGTGTGGATCGCGACCCATTGGTGGGCCGCGGGCCGTTTCTTTGGTGGGTCGCGAGAAGTTTCTCCTTTTAATTGTGAAAATTTTATTTTGATGCAGAAATCTACGTATTTTGTAAAGTAAGCGCCATTCAAGAAATGAACATTGAAAGCGTTTGTTAATGGGGTGAAGAGTAAGTGGTTACTCAGAACCCTGCCCTGTTCTACAGTCAGTAGAGATGCTGGGTTAGGATGGAAAGAGAATGGCTGAGTCAAAATCTGTCACGAGGTAGGGCATTGCGTTGAAAATAATGTTAGCTCTGTGTTACGTTTATATGAAAAAATTAGAAATATGATTTACAAATTTTAATTGGTTTGAAATACCACCATAAAAGTAGGTGGGCCACAAAGTACTTCTTAATATTTAATGTGGGTCGCGGTAACAAGTTTGAGAACCAATGGACTAGAAATTTGGGTGAGCAGATTATAACGTCAATTTTTGGACACCTAAATTTACACACTATACAGAGGGTTTTGGAAACATTTATTTAATTGTGTTTTGTGGATACAAGTTGGTTTACGTTCTACTTTATATATATATATATATATATATATATATATCCTCCATTATCTTTACTTTATTAACGAAAATGTAAAAGGTGCGGGTGAACTTAGCGAATCTCATATTTGTTGCATAAATCCAAAACTTATAATAATTTAAACTACAAAATATCTACTCCATGCAAAGCACTAAAACTATCTACGCGTTCACGTAAAAATAAATAAGTTAACAATATCGCCTTCTTATTCCGGTAGTATTTCTTAGTTTGTAGATCTTACCTGACCAGAAATGGTGAACAAGATGACAAGGAGTAACCTGAGAGGCCATTTGGCCTTGTAGGCTCTGTGGGACCATAGGCGATGAGCCCCTGCTGTGATCCCAAAGCCAGAAGCATATGCAACTACTAATGCTGAAAAAGAGAAAAACAAAAGACAATCAATATTCGTCCATAATCATTTTTACAGTACAATTACTATTACAAATTACTATTACACTAGTGATGGCTCGCGAGCCGAACTTCTCGAGTAAAAATGAAGAAATATAAGTCGTGGTATCTATGAATTTCATGCAGAGTATAGATGGCCATTATAATACACCCGAACCGCGACTTAACTGTGCACATATTTTCCTCAATCTTTTGAGTTCAGTGTATTTTATTTTAGCGTCCCTTTCAGCAGCGAGGCTATATGAGACATGGACCTACTGATTAACGTGGTGGTTACCAAACCCTTTCGTTGTTCACACTTAATTGGCCTATTCATATGGGATAAGAAACAGGAAAAGTACAACAAAACCAACATTTAGGAAATACATGACTTGCGCATATTGAACTCAGGGACGGAGGCCGGGACAAGAAAAATGACCCTCCCCCATGTGTGGTTCTTATTTTGCCCGACCCGCGATGCATTATTAACTCGCCATCACTAGCCTACACAAACACACAAATCTTACGCAATTTTTAAAAAATAAATTGTTATACCAAATACACACTTGTATAACATTTATTCACCACTACTTGTATGCACCCCTGTTCTCAACTCACCTTTACCTATTCGTCCCAGCTCGCACCAAGTGAACTCTGTGGTGGACAAACACCGTGTGTGAGGGTTTTCTCGGGGTTTACCCACTTTCATCATTCCACCATTACATTTATTTCTCATCATCATCTCCTTTAGCCAAGCCGGGATAACAGTGGACGAAAAACTTAAAGATTTCATTTCATTTTTTCGTATTCGTTACCCAGTTGCCTATTTAAATGCTGTCCATGAAAGTAAAACCTTTTCTCGACTACTTAGAATGCAATTATGCCTTTACTCTTCACCAGAAATACTACCACATCCATGCCACTACTATAATATTTTCTCAAATTACATCTTCACTATTTTTTCAGGACCTCAGTGGTAGAGTGCTAACCTCTGGTGTAATAGGTCACTGGTTCAATCCCAAGTGGCAGACATCTTCATATTATGTATTCCTGGAATTTCTCGGGGTTCTTCCCTTTCCTTTCATATTCTCATTTCACGAATTTATTTTATAACCATTCATTTTTATTATTAATTCGTCTACTTTAACCTAAATGGAATATCCGTATGACATTCAATTAAAGTAAATATAAAATACCAGTTGCTCTTCTCTTTTTAATTACTAATATTGTTTTTTAATCCCTTACTATTTGCAACATTTCCTCTTTGCTAGATCCAATTTTCCTCATCCGTACTTCAAAAGCCTTATCGCTATGATCTAATGCTCATGTTTCTTCCCGTATAGTACAGTTTGACAGCTCGTAAGTTTTTATTCAAAGATCCTGTAAGGACCCCAAACTGCACTTTTTTTTTGTTTGTTTTCTTTCTGCAATTTTGTTTGTTGCAATTTAATTATATATTTTTAAAAAAATATTATTCTAGTACGTAGGTGCTATATATATTTTTTGTCCTTGAATCCTTGTCCCACTACAGAGAAAATACATGTTGAAAGATAAAACAAGAGAAAAAGACAAAAAAAGAAGTGTCCATGTCTGCTATCAGTTGCTTGGTTTATATTTCCGTTCATATCAGTGGCGCAACTCTGTGGTGAAACTCAGTTGCTGTGTATGAAAGGGCTTTAACATCAAAATGATATAAGCATGAGACCAAATGAGTGTGACCCGGATTTGTGACATGAGCGTGAGGCCCAGTAAGTGTCATGTCAAAATAACGTTAGGTTACAAAAATGAAATCTTTCAGTTTAACGTCCCATGATTATACCCTTTAGACTAATGGAGACGATGATTAAAACAAGTGAATCATGATGGAAGAATTGGTGGAATGAGAAAGTGGGAGGAAACGGAAGCACTACAAAGAAAACCCAAGAACACGAAGTTATTCACTACAAACTTACTTGGACGGGGGTCGAACCAGGAACCCCACTGATGTGAGGCCGAGTAAGTGTGAGGTTGGCTTGATAGATCGAATAAATATGATATCGGAATAACGATGCAAGCGTGAGATTGATATCGGAATGATGTGAATATGAGGTCCAGTGAACTGAGCTCGAAGTGATGTAAGATGGAATTAATGATGGATTAACAGAGTGAAATTGAGTAAGAGTCTTCCAAAAGGGGGAGGGGGATAGTTACTTCTCCACTAATTAGTTACACTCAGTTCAAAGTTTGGCTACTAGAAAACTTTTGAGCGAAACTACTATAATCGAGTCCGTTCCTTATAAGAATACAAAGAAATATTCCAAAGACGACCAGTTAAGATAATATTAAATAAGCGAAGCATTTATTATGGAAGTTAGAATATTCTGAAGACACTGTGGAGCATGCTGAATGACAATACAAGGAGTTTGACTAACCCTTTAAGTTCTAGTACCTATTTATAAGCACTAAAGTAGAGTCTTTATTATTATTCAATTTAAGAAGTACCAATAAAGCTTTTGACTTCGTTTCTTTGTTTTTCCAAGCATAGAGGCGTTGTAAAACAGGTTACGTACGATTTCATGCCTTTCTGCATCGAGACAGCGGTGATGGTGTCATAACTTTAAAGAAATATTTTTGTTAGGCCTATTTTGATTATTTTTTTGGCGTGCTTACTCTTGCACTTAGAAGACTGAAATTTTGCACAAACATTCAGTCCACCGAACACTGGGGGGTTTAGACGGGCAAAAAGATAAACAAACATATTTTTTTAAAATCACAAAAAAATCGCGATTTTCCCGTCTCAGATAAATGGAGATTTGTGAATGGTACCGTTTCAAAGGGTGTTTTATTTTGAAGAGAATGAGGTAGGAACCGAGGTCTCAGGAAATTTTTACCTGAGATCCTGAAAAAAATTTTTTTTGGGGGGGGGATTAGGCCTATTTTCATTATTTCATAGCGGGCTTACTTTTGCACCTACAAGATTGAAATTTTGCACAAATATTTAGTCCACCGAGTAGTATTTATCAGATTTTTCAGATCTCTGCGTTAACACAGAGGAGGTAAGGGGCGCAAAAAGATAAAACGGTTTATTTTAACCAAAAATTCCCTTTATTCGTGATTTTCCCGCCTCATACACGATGGAGACATGTGAATGACACCGTTCTATTCTGAAGAGAACGAGGTATAAAACATGATCCTAGGATAAATAGGGATGTCTCAAGAAATTTTTAACTGGAATTCAGGGTCTTTTGCGGTAATCTGGGGCACTATGGGGATCATTTGTAAAAAAAAGAAAAAAAAATCCCGCCCTTACTATTCAAGATAGAAGCTTGAAAATTTATGCATACATTTACTAGGTAGTACACCCCTTGGTATTTTCCAGTTGATTTTTAAATCTCTGCGTTAACACAGGGGGTCCAGAGGGGCTCAAAATTTGAAAAAAAAAATCAGAGAAAAGTCCCGACTTCTCTCAAAATTTCCCGCCTCAGGGACATAAGGAAATGTGAATGGTACCGTTTGAAAGGTTGCTCTACTGTGAAAAAACTAGGCATGAACCATGATCCTACGACAAATAGGAATGGTGCTGTAACCGCTTGACTGAAAGTCTATAATTTACCTTTAAAAAACCGAAATTTAAAAATATACAGTGAAATTGTCTAAGAGTCTTCCGAAAGGGGAAATAGTTACTTCTCGACTAATTCATTACACTCGGTTCAAAGCCTGGCCACTGGAAAACGTTTTGAGCGTGACTACTATAACCCGAGTCCGTTCCTCATAATAATAGAAAGAAACAGTGGCGTAGCACACTTTTGCGCCCCTTCCCCCCCGCAAAGTATAGAGAACGGGCCCTAGATGTAAATCCGATAGAAGTAAGGTTGAAATTCTACTTCTTTATTCATTGCAAGACTTCGGGGCCCCCTATACCCCGCCCCCCCGCACTGCGGGGGTTGCGGGGGCAGCTGCTACGCCACTGGAAAGAAATATTCCAAAGAAAACTAGTCAACCCAGTGCATATAGAAATCGAGAAAATATCAATTGAGTGAGACATTTATTATGGAAAGGTGAATGACACAGTACAAAGCAGTTTGACTAAACTTCATCACAAGTCGGTGAGCGGTAGATTGCAGATCAGTTGCACGTGGAAGAAACTGTGCATGCGTCAGGTCAATCTCTTCTTTAAACAGGAGAAAGTCGCAGTAATGTTTCCGGTTCTTGCCAATTTTTATTAGAACAGCAAAAGAAAAAGAAATGCTTAGAGCAAGCTTAAGTGAAGTGTTAACATTTTGACTTTTACAGTTGGTAGCCAGATTTCAGTTGCCTAAAGAGTAAAAGTGAGTGAGTCATAAACACTCAGGCTATACTCACACTGACTTAGCTGGAAACGTGATATTTGGCCTCAATACTCCTTCTGTCACGAGGCAAGGGAAAAGAAAGGATATTGTTTCAAAAATACGTACCTAAAGCGGGTAGAAAAAGGTTCAAAGTTTTCGCCACGAATACGGTATATCTCAAATTCCTGATTTGATTTTGAGTTTAGCTTCCGTTTCAGCAGCAAGCTACAGCTTAACATTGAATCTGAATAACATGAGCTCCAGCCGGAAATCGAACCCGGGTCTTCCACACCAAAGGCGCGTACGTTTAACGCTTAGTCACGCAGCAGCTCTCTCAAATCTCTGAAGTTACAGAGATGAAATTCGGAACATACATTCTTCAATAATAGGGTTGCCAACTCTGAAAAAAAAAACACCCCTCAAAATTCCCTATGACATAGGTCTAAGTGTGAAGTAACTATGTTTGCACCAATCAATAGGAAGGAAATGTACTATCGTGAGCAAAAGTGCATTAGCACCTGTATTCTACATAATCCTTGGTACATTCATTATAAGTTTAGTATATAAATTGTGCTATAAATGAGAAATTGCATTTATCAATAACTGTCACTTCTTTAAAATTATCGAAACAGATGAACAAAAGTATATTTATCTTTACGTGACAATTTTGGATCTGGAAAATGAAATTTATTCTTTAAACTTTTAATTCAACTACAGGAAATTGTTTCAAGAAGTCCTTTTTCACTCTCCATAAATGTATAAAATTCCTTACAACTAAATTTTAAATTTTCCCCAGTCTCTCTTTAAAGTTATCTAAACACATGAACAAAATACATTAATCGTTGATAGAGTGAAAGGTGACAGCTTTGGATTTACAGAATGAGTAAACGTGAATGACTCGTGAACTCACAGGCCATACTGACCATAGCTGGAAACGTGATATTTGGGCACAATATCCTTGTCACGAAGCAAAGGATAACAGATATTTTGAAAAAAAATAAATAAATAAATAAATAAATAATAATAATAATAATAATAATAATAATAATAATAATAATAATAATAATAATAACGTATCATAAGCGGGAAAAAGAGGGTTCATAGTTTTCGCCAAGAATATAGTATAGGCCTACTTCAAATTCCTGATTTGACCTTGATTGGTTTGATTTTGGGTTTAGCGGCCCTTTTCAGCAGCAAGGCTATATGAGACGTGGACTCACAGCTTAACATGAAATTTGAACCACATAAGCTCCAGCCGGGAATTGAAACCGGGCCTTCCACGCCAAAGGCGCGTACACTAACCGCTTAGCCACGAAGCAGCTCTCTCAAATTTCTGAAATTAGGGGGGTGAAATTTGGCACATAAACTCTTCAATAAAAATAACCGAACCCGTATTTCAGAGTTTTCGAAAATTCCAATGTTGAAGTTTCCCTTTATTCAAAAACCTTAATGAGAAAGCGCTGACATTGGAGAAGACATATTCAGTGTGTATAGTGTTTCAATGTTTTCGTAAATTCCACTCCTAAAGAGGAGGGGAGCTATTAGTGCAAGGAACGGGCGTTACTCTTGTTTGCTATTGAATGAATAAATTTACCAACTTCCATCAACGCTGTGAGAGATTTATCTTTTTTCGAGTGTTCCAAGTGGCGAAAGACTGTTTCCAGAAGACGAGGGAGAAGAAAGTCCTCCACTTAGCTGAAGAAGCATTGTTTTCTACTCTTCTTTCGTCCTACATAATCCCTTCACCCCTCCCCCTTGTCCTACAATCAGTGTTTGACGCTGTCAGGTACTAAATTTAGACCAATCGCTGTCTTACGCAAGCATCCAATTCTCTGGTGGAAGGATTATAGTCTTGTGTGGAGTGGAGGACGTCATTCCACTGGTGACATCAGCCCTGGAGCCTCATGTCTTTCACACATCGACCGACCGACCGTCTGGCTGGCTGGCTGTGGCTGGTGTTTACATAAACAGACAATAACTGCACACAACGCCTTTCCCAAAGTAACGTTAATCAATTCGTTAGTCAACTTCGTTTCGAACCAACATGCTAAATGAGTAATAAGTAATTTCTCGTATGATGTCATCAGCAAGAACAACAAATTCTTCACGGTCTTCTTCTTCTTGTTCTCTTACGAGTACTTTCAATATTTTTCGAACTTTTCTTACGAGATGGAAACGCTCATTACCCTTACCAATGTCGCAGATCTTTACAAGTAATCAAAAGATTAAAATCAAAATAATTTCTTATTTTTCAGTTACGAGGCCTAATCACTGCGAAATTAAAATACCGCTAATTTTACAGTAATTATGTGATATCTTCAAATAGATAAAAGTTAATCGAAACGTGGAACAAGAGCGCGCTAGATAATGCTATTTTGCATGAGGTACCGTTATCACGAGTCCCCTAGTAGCTTTCCGTTTGCAGCCATTTATAAACGCGAAAATTAATGCCGATTTTCTAAATGGTTGGAAATCGAAAGCAGATAAGTGAGTCGTGATAGCGGTATCTCACGTAAAATAATATTGTCTAGGGCTCTCTTGTTCCACATTTCGATTATCTTTTATCTATTTGAAGATATCGCACAATTACTGTAAAATTAGTTGGTATTTTAATTTCGACTTAATGGGGCCTTTTAACAAGGTACGTACGACTATTTACGAAAATAGGCCACAGTCTTTCACTGTATACCACGACAAGAAGTTTGATTTGGTTTTTGTTAACCAAATTCCTTAAACAAGACAAATTTTACTAAGTCTAGGCTTAAAACACAGTATTTTACCATAAATTATATCACAAATACTTTAAGATGAATGAATACTTGAGAATAGAAATTAGATTTGTCGAGAAGAAAGCAATTTAGTTTCATCGTTGTACTCTACAGACAGATCAGTATTTTCCATCATACGCATTATACTAATCCGCTAATCTCAACAGTGCGGGGTAGTCTATCAATCAAGAATGATATCGATAATTACTTCCGTAGAACACATGAAGATTGTGCAGATCTTACCATTAACCAAATGGATCACGTTTATCAACAAACTCGATTCCTGACTCTTGACCCTTTACAACTACACTGTGGCCAAAATTGACGACGATTCATCATACCAACAAGTAGTTCTTCAGATTTTGTCTCCCCCCAGGCGTACACGTGGACAGAAAAGAGTGGACAAAATTGATGGTGATTCAAGTAATTCTTCAGATATTGTCTCCTACCGGGCGCGCAAGTGAACGACAAGAGTAAATAGGAGTTTCTGGTAAACCAAACCAAACAGATAGTGGAAGCCCCTGCACCTTGTGTTAGAAGTGCTTTTCTCTACTTCCGAAGAGCAAAGTCATTCCGGCAACACTGTAGCCTGCCATCCATATATTACAGGGAAGAAAACTTCTTTACGTGAAACGATAACAGCTCTGCCTCCTCCCTTCACCTCTTAATGTAATCGCGTGTAGGTGGAGTTGTGTAACAACGTGAATTCGTTTGACATCATTTCCGGCTGTCCCACTGCTCTCTCTCCTTCAGATCTCGTATCTCACACAAACAACGGAAAAGGTCTTACGGAATGAAAGTGCTTGATTCCGACAGTGCTTCGCAACCTTTTAAATCTTGAACCCACCTCGACGAATAATAAAGTTTACGGGATCCACAAATAAATTAATACAGCATTAAAAAAAAATGTGTGAGATTCCTTATTATCATTCTCTTCTCTATCTCCAGTACTTCCATCTTGGAAGGAAGTGGAAAGTGAAAAGGAGCAGATTGGATAAAGAAGGCAGGAAGAGATAAGCTGATGAACTGGATAGGGGGCTTACCTATTAATGAATTATGGCAGAGAATTTTGGGTAGCGTAGACACGATGAAATTGAAAAAGACTCTTATAAGGACCAAAAATGGCGGAACGTGATTGGTTGGAAAGTGAACACGGGGACCTACGGGGTTGAAGGAAGGCTTCAGCCAATAGAATTCAGACTTCTTCATAAGAATGAATATTATATTATATATATATATATATATATATATATATATATATATATATATATATATATATATATATATATATATATATATATGTATCTTCATTTATGTTCTATAATGTCTGATGAAGGATATGGTAGATATCCCAAACCGTTCCATACTATAGTTTACAATACATTCTGTGTTTAAGCATTGGCCAGTGTTTATCTTGTTGCAAGAAACAATAACTTTTTTTTTCCTTTCAAATGACTATTTTGCCGTAAAAATAACTTGGACCGTTTGAAAGAAATGCTCTTTTTCTCATACAGATATGCCGAGTCTGGATTTTGTTCTTTAGTAATAATAAAATAATTTACTTTTTGTCATTAATTTTCCCACAGAAAGAAGTCCCATACAACTAGCAAATGTTGTACCTTCAACAGGTCTAATTGTGTACGGAGCCTCTGTTCGATTTTCGGCTTGGAGGGGAATTGTGGGGGCCAAATTTATGCATGTTTTTTGGGGATATGGTGGCTCATTGGTAGAGCGCTTACTTCTGGGTGCGTGTGTTCCCTGGTTCGATCCCCGTCCAAGTAAATTTGTGGCGCAACATTGCGGTCGTGGGTTTTCTCGGGGTGCTCCTATTTCATCCCACTTTCTCATTCCACCGATTCTTCCGTCGTCATTCACTTGCTTTAGTCTCCCTTAGCCTAAAGGGCATATAAGTGGGACGTTAAACTGAAAGATATGCATGTTTCTGGCTGTTCAATAGCGCCTTGATTGTATGCAACCCACAAACAAATGTTTGTTATGCGGGCTTACATAGTAGCACAGGATAAATGCCTAGCTCTCATTTACCTATAAATATTTCACTCATTTGTTTACTTTCAGATTTTTGCATAATTTATGCTCCCCGTGTATTTCATCTAATATTTCAAAAATAACTATCTCATTAACAGCTCGACACTATGGCATAAGTCGTTTCACAAATAACTATCTCATTAACAACTCGACACTATGGCATAAGTAGTTTCACAAATAACTATCTCATTAACAACTCGATACTATGGCATAAGTCGTTTCACAAATAACTATCTCATTAACAACTCGACACTATGGCATAAATAGTTTTACATCAGCCCGCAAAACAGTACTTTACTTTTTGAAGAGAAAATTTTGGGACCGATTTTTGAAAAATAGCAGGGGATTTTGTTAATAGTTTATAGATAATTAAATATTTCAATAACAACTCTAGTATGACATAGATACTTTTTCATGAAATATCTACAAAGGGTAGTTTGGTCTTGTGGCTGAGCTTCCTGTGGGCTACGGGAGCTCCTGAAAATACCAACAGCATTACGATTTCGTTAATGTATTTTATAAATGAATAAATATTGCAGTAACAGCTGAAGCATGACTTGATTTCTCTAACGAATAGCAACGAGAAATTGTAGTGTGGTGGACCATATTTTTTAGTTTTTCAATATTTTGTCGAGCTGTTCTGAGTTTTCAATTTAGAGACGCCAATGTTAATTGAAAGAAGTAAGTAAACTGCCGGAGGAACTTTTTTGAAAAATCTTATATAGTCAGTCCCTAGTGTTTTGCATGATTTCCTTCGATTCTGCAATGTAGTATATATAGCTTGCATAAATGATTCATTGATTTTGAAAAGGCATTATTTTCAAAAGTATTACAGGTACACACATATGAAAGATATATAAAAAGAACCAAAAAATCACCAAGTTTATACACCGTTACAAATGTTCAGCAATATGTGCCCCTTTGGCGACACGACACACGTCCAGACGACGTCTTTTTTTTTCTTGTTTTCCCTCCATTTTCGACAGGTACTAATCTCGTACTGCCATACAGGGCCGGATTTAGCATTTTGGCGCCCCTAGGCCCAATAATTTTTTCCGCCCCTTAGTCTGGTTAAAGTTACTTTCCTAAAAACCTTTATTAAAAAATTATATCAGGCCTATATGTTAATTGCTTAAACACCCCTCCACGATGCAATTTTATCATTGCAAGTTTTTTGAGGAATTTACTTGGTTCTGGGCTTAACAAAATACCGTTAATGTATTAACAAAAGATTGGTGAATAACTTTGGGTTTGTTCAATTTAGCCATTTGGGCAAATAAATATCGATGTTGGGCAATCAATGTTGTAACGAAGTTGATGCATAATGTTGAAAAATAGTTTAACTTTACCAACAATTATTTGTTCCAATGAACTTCAAAATCAGAATGCTTTATTAGCCTGATTTTTAAAAATCAATTCAAAAAATATGTTAAGTTATGGCTATTTATTTTTATTTCTAGTTATTTTAAATGTTTTTTTTTCTCTCGGCCGTGCGCCCCCTGGGAGCTTGCGCCCATAGGCCCGGGCCTATTGGGAAATCCGGCCCTGCTGCCATACTGCCACACCCGATCGGAAAGATAATGGACTCGTGCTGCCACACAATACAAATATCTTTCATATGTGTACGTATAATACTTTTAAAAATATAGCATTTTCAAAATGAATGAATCATTTATGTCAACCCTGTATATTCATGAACATTTAAATTAATATTGCAGCTAGTAAATAGTTCTATGAGTGAGTATCCGTAACGGATAAGCGATAATTCAGAAGAGTGAATGCATACATAAGATTCTACTGTTGAAAGAGATACATGACTTTCTATATGAACATCAGCACTGCCTCCTTGCAGGTAGCTTCACTTCCATGAAGGTGGAGTTGGCAAATATGGCAACGTTCATTCAGATGCCTCCCGGGGGAAGCGGTGTGTGTTGGCGTCGTCTTCAGATTTTTATTTTTTAAAATTCATAACTTGTTCAAGTAGCAACAAAAATAAAAAAGGCAAAAAAATAAAAATGATTACGTGAAAGAAATTAATGATGTAGGCTAAGAAAACTCAAGAGAGTACATTAATGCTGTTCCAGTAACTGACATTTGTTTCCCAGTTATATTTCATTTCTCGGAGATAATCATATTGTCTGAAAGTTTTGAGACCGTATTTCGTTTTCATCCAAATAATCCGCACTGCAGCAGAGATTACTATATTTCATCGCACACGGGTTCACGATGACAGTGCAGGGGCGGACCAAGGGCCAGGCAACTGCCCGGGGTGCTACAATCAGCGGGCGCCCAAACGAGTCTCAAAAAGTATTGAGAGTGATTTTCTATTAGTGAAAAAGAACACTCAAACAAGAATGTAATGGATAATAAATAAAAACTACTATAACTTGCATTACAATTCGATTCAATACCGTTTTGATGCTATCTACTGTGTTACGTGACATGTGGTATTGAACAACAGTAATTCAACAGGCTGAAATTAAACTACAGTAAAAACTGACTCCAACGGACCCTTTATTAAACGGAAGTATTTCACGGTCCCATGAATTTACTACAGAAAATCGTGTTAAATTCCATTCGGAAAGTATTCGCGGACAACAGAAATCAAAATAAGCCTCTTAACGGAAAATTTGAAGTTTCTAAGTGCAGCATTTAGGAAGTTTTTAGACATCCTATGAGAGATTAGATATATTTTTAGCAAACCAAAGCAGACATAACGGATATACATGCTTTAATTGAGAATTACATGGAAAATCTAAAAGAAAAAGAGGATGTAAAGGAAGAAGAGAAATAAAGTATTGTGTTGGAATAAGTGTAGGCTGAAGACTTACGATTCTGTCAAACGTTCAAAGGAACTGCAACATTTGCCTTACGTCCAAGCGACACTGATGTGCTAAGTGTGGTTTTATCAGGCTAAAGTATTTGTAAAAATTTGAACAGACAAGCAGCGATGTGTACAGAAAACCGTTCTTGACTACTGGAAAAATTAAGTTAATGTATGTAGAGTATTTTTTCCGTTCATTGTGAGTTTTACGTTTATTAATTCGTATCTTTAAGGGAAATGTTTGCAAGTTCCGTTCGATACCGCTAAAGACAGGTTTTAGTGTATAATATTGGAGTTGATTGATTACAGTTTACTGTCCCTTCTTACTGCTGAGAAAATATGAGACGAGATGTGTTTATCCAAGGCTTGATAAACTGGGATAAACAACTCACTGGGACTTGAACCCGCGAACACACGTACAGGAACCATAACACGACACTTAGCTACGAAGACCTACGGAAGTTCTAGTCAAAAATGAAGAGGAAAAAAAAGAGGAAATTAGAGGCTGTAAGATGATACTATATATACATTTCACATTATTTATTTTAAGCCTATCGAAACAAGACCGAGATGTATTGATCGAGACGAGACTGAGACCTGTATCATTGATAGAGACGAGACCGAAACTGTATACAGTCTCATCTCGATTCCAAGGTCACATGATTTCAGGTGTTTCTATACATGCCGTATCTTAATATGGCAAATGTTTACTTTTGTATTTTGTTTTTGTACTCCCAAAATTACAACACGGTAATCCCCTTTGGTTACACCACTGCCATATGCCTTACATAATTCGTATCTATTTTCATGTAGGTATATTCCTTCACCTTTGTTTACCTCTGTTCCATTTATTCTTTAAATTCCGGAATTTAGACAAAATCAAATTTCTCCCTTCTATTGTAATGTTGATAGATCAACACAAAATATAACCATTGTTCAGTTCCTACCCATCTCATTTCTTTAGAATCTACCGGAACCAAAAAACATTTCTGTCGGACGTACTGGCACAAATGCGTCATGCTTGACCCATCCATTTGGAAGGTCAGTTCATGACGTCATAATTGTCTGGCATTTAAATCTCTCCATTCCATGCAAGGTCTTGGAAACAGCTGTTACTTCATTCGATAGCCTTTAGTAAATACTAAGACGGATACTTTCGAAAACTGTTATATTATTTGTTATTAATTCATCTATAAAAAGTATAAGGAAAATTTGCTGAAGAACATAATACAGATCCAAAAACTTCAATATTTATCAAGCATCATTTGAGAGAAGTCGATACAAGGTGTCACAAAAGAACTTGTTCCTATCAAACGACCTAGCCACAGAAAAATTCTTATATTGACAAAATTACATCCAATTGTGAGTATTTAATTAATATGACAGTTGGTCTACTTTGACAGATAAAAATTCACATCATTACCAGTAATTTTTTATGGTTAAGCCTAAATCAACTTCGTGATAATTGTACTTGGTCTACTCTGCCTTGCTACTACCCAATTATGGATATCATCATTGCCTGATAGTATACCCGCAGTATTGTTGAAATTAGCGGGTTAGTATAACGCTTAGGATGCAAAATAAATTACTTTGTACTCGACAACTAATTTCAATTCTCAAATATTCATTTATCTTAATCCGCATCCATTTAATTGTAGGTAAAATGCTACACTTAAGCCCATGCTTGGTAAAATTTATCTTGTTAAGGAGTTGTTTACCAAAAACTAAGTGTTTCTTCGTGGCTAAGCGGTTAGCGTATGCGCCTTTGGCGTGGAAGACCCGGGTTCGATTCCTGGCGGGAGCTAATATGGTTCAAATTCCATGTTAATCAGTAGGTCCCGTCTCATATAGCCTCGCTGCTGAAGGGGACGTTACACTCACAATCAACCAAAAAACCAAACTCCATAACGTGGTGTACACCAAGAGACTGCAACTTGTTTGCTACCAACACACCCCGAAGTTGTTCTCCCCAAAGATCAAGGTATTATGCACTTTTTCTGATGGGTGTGAGTTAGCGTCTATAATATACAAATGGTCAAAATTATCCGGATTCCGGAAAATTTATTTTACGGAATTCGAAATTTCACTTTCCGGATTTCGGAAAAATTCGGGATTCTTTCCGAAATCGGAATATTTAGCTTCCAGATTTTTCGAATTTCGGATTTTCTCTGAATTCCAGAATTATTTCGACATCGGAATTTTTCCGAAATCTGGAATTTTTCCAATTTTACTCTCCTTATTCCGGAAAGTAACGATTCCGGAATTGGTTATCCCTAATATATAGAGTATAGGCCTATATATGTATACTATATTAAAGAAAGCGGACGGAACAGTTCTCACTGATACGGATAGCTTCTTAAATAGACGGAAAGATTCCTTTGACAATTTGCTGAACACGCAGCCAAAAACTAATGTGCGTGGAGAAAAGGAGATACACACCGCAGTACCGTAGTTCCAGAATCCAACCTAATAGAAGCAGAAACCGACATAAAGAAATTAAAGAAACACAAATCTCCGGGTGTAGACGAAATACCGGCTGAGTTAATTTTAGCTGGAGGCAAAAAAAAAAAAAAAAAAAAAGTGGAACAAGATACACGATTACGTGTTGTTTGCCACGACTCGATTTTTGTGTTGTTTGCCACAGTATGGTTCTCTCTAATTTATCTTATATCATAATCGTGAAGATCTATAGAAAATCAAACTGCCAGATGACTATTATAACAATCAGATCTATTATATTTATAAGCAGAATACATACAATACAAACGGTCCCAAACACGTTTACTGCTTCTATTCCGTAACTATAGTTTTGAGTATTCATTAGACATTTCTCTCCAAAAGTATTTTAAGAATGTTTTAGTTTATTCTCAAAATTTAAATTATATCTGAATGTTCCATTTCGTATCCTCTGACTATCCGTTAGCTACAGGTGTATTTTAGTGGATTTGTGTTTTTTCTCGTTTGACATTAGACAGGACTCCATCGCTTATTAATTTATGTTTTAATGAATTTGTATAGGCTAATTCTATTGAGATATATGAGGTGGCACATTGGTAGACCGTTTACCTCTGATGTGCCGGGGCCCTGGTTCGATCCCAGCTTGCTCCAAATGGATTTTATGATGCACAAACACCGTGTGCGCAGCTTTTTCACGGTTCTTCAGTTTCCTCCCACTTTATTCACTCCAGCACTGCATTCTTTTCTCATAATCACCGTCTCCTTTAGAATAGCCGACATAACTGTTGGACGTAAAACTGAAAGATACATTTCATTTCATAATGAAAAATACGCAAAAGGCCATCTAGCGCGCAAGCTGGAATCTAACCGGAAACCCCAAGCACCAGAGGTGAATGCTTTACCACTGAGCCATATTCCAAAATGTCAACTGTAACACGTCTTCCTCACCTCAACTATAGATTGGCGGGCAACATATAAATTTTAACTTTTCTCTCCCTTGGGAGAGCTGTTTTATACTTTGATAGGGTCTCTCCTTCGTAACTGTTAACTTACGAAACTCGAAGTTGATGTTATATAGCCCTTCTGCTATTTCTAACCCGTTTCTAATATCCTGTAGCAATCTTTCTGTAGAGCCAATATACTATAGATAATTTATGCACCCAGAAGCATCAAATAAAGTGATGATTGTAAGTTCACATCATATTTGGTTCTTAGTCCTAGGCGGGTCCTATAAGAATGAATGCAAGAATGCTTTGTAGTGAACAAACACCGTATGCGTCAGTTTTCTCGGGGTTCTTCGGTTTCCTCATACTTTCTTCAATACACAATTTTTCATTCATTCTCATTATCATATCCCTTACCTTACATGACATAAACGTGGGACGTAAAACTGAAATATTTCATTTATTTTTCTTAAATATATAAAAATCCAGACATAAACGTGGGACGTAAAACTGAAATATTTCATTTATTTTTCTTAAATATATAAAAATCCAGTTCTATAGTCGCGTAGCATAACGAAAAACAGAACATTATGTAACAGAAGGTGATATACGGAACTCCAATTATATCAATTATATATCAATTATATCAACGAGAAAATACAATTACATCAATTTACTAAGCTATTGTGATATTAATGATGTTTTGTGTTCATTTGTTTGCAGCTTAATGTTCTCTTTAAGCCTGTCTCGTCCCTAAAGCGAGAAACCTTACCACTTGATCCAGGGACTCATAAACAGAGGTGCCTGCCAACCCTTCCTTTTTATCCAGGTGTGTGTGAATCTTCACGATACTGAGATCTGATAAGATCGGAATGCAAATACTGTGGCAAAAATCTTGGCAAACTACACCAAAATCGAGTCGTGGAAAACAACACGCCACCAGATACACAAACTACAACGAGATACTTTGTATAAATTGATAATTACTTGTATTTTTGGGCAGAAAGTGCTTCTACATAAGCACTATACCAGATATAACGTTAATTTAAAAATAACAGAAGAAGAATGTTTTTAATATATATAAGAAATAGACATTATTATATAGTAGGTTGCTATGTTGTTGTTGATAGATACCTAACTAACATGTACGATTGTAATACAGTCTATGTGCATATTCGTTCCACGAGAATCAACGAATAAAATTGTTTAAAACGTATCATCGTTTTGTAATTTCAATATAAAAGGTGAGAATACTAGTAAATGTAATCACGGAAGATATTTTAATGTGTAAACAATTACTACCACTCAAGATTTACTGATATCATTAACCGAACCAGGTTGACGACTACCTTTGGTGAGTCGTTGTAAAACTCATTCCCCTTATATTATTTGGAAGAAGGAAGAATTGCCACAAAAGTAGAAAGAATCAATCATTGTTCCAATTCACAAGAAAGGCGACAAAATTGACTGTAATAATTATCGAGGCATTTCTCTTCTGTCAACATCCTATAAAATCCTTTCAAATATTCCATTAACAGACTGACCCCATACGCAGATGAAATTATTGGAGATTAACAGTGCAGATTTAGGCGAAATCGATCAAATATCGACCAAATATTTATCATTCGCCAAATACTCGAAAAAAGTGGGAATACAATACCCCGGTACATCAACTATTTATTGATTTTAGAAAGGCTTACGACTCGGTTAGGAGAGTATACAACGTTCTTACAGAACTTGGAATACCGAGAAAGCTAATTAGATTAATTAAGATATGTTTAAATGAATCCCAAAGTAAAGTCCGGGTAGGAAAATTTTTGTCCACGAGCTTTCACGTCGAAAATGGCCTGAAACAAGGAGATGCGTTGTCGCCATTATTATTTAACTTTGTTCTGGAATACGCTATAAGGAAAATCAAAGATAGCAACCAGGGCCTAGAGTTGAACGGTATTCACCAGGTTATGGCAGTGGCGGCTAACGTTAGTGTTGCAACGTTGCGCAACGACCAAAGTATTTCAAGAAAAAAAAAAATATCAGCGATAGCAGTAAAGAACAGAAAAAAATACTTTCTAATACTCCCATATATACTTCAAATAAGACATTTTTTACTTCTGTAACTGTCCGTTCCGTTAATCAGTTTTAAAAAGCGAAAAACAATCCATCACAGAGCCTCTAATTTCAATTGAGTTGCAGCGAGCATACAAAGACCAGATTCCTTCAGCGCGGCAATTGGAGCGAATGTTGTCAAGTCTCCTTTCCCCTATCTCAGAAGTTAAAGGGTCTGGTCGTTGCAGTACTTCTGCAACACAGCACGGTTTCCAGTGAACGAGAAGGTTTTTCGCATTAAATAAGATTTCTGAATTTTCTTTCACTGGCAATTACAAATGGAATTTGTTTTTATGCATTCATATTTTTTAAATTACGGGACTATACTGAAGCAAATCAATATAATGACAATTAAAAAAAGTGATTGCAGAATTACAAAGAAAGAAAGAAAATATGTAGTAGACCAGGAAACATATAAAGGTACACCCGCATTTACAAGTTAATTCTTAGCTTCTATAGATAATGAAGGCTTCTTGTACAGTAATTTGTGAACCAAATATTAATAAGTCAATATGTAGAATCCACCACCACCCTCTGTGGACAGTATTTTAGTATATACGTATTTCCTTTATAAAATAAGTATATTTTCTACTCTTGATAACTTCCACGTAAAACTGTATGATGGGGAACGCCACATTGAATTTGGGACTAGTTAGCAATGCTCAGGGGCGCAGCCACTATGACTGCCACCACGTTATAGAAGTATTTTTTGTGGACGCTCTGTATATTTCGTAAAGACAGTGATCATTTTTTCGATTTATACTATATTCTGCGACGCAAATAAGTTCCTTCTTCGGTGGGAATTGCTTCCTTCCCACGCAACTGGACAAAGAAGTCTCACATTGCTTTTTCATATATATATTTAAAACATTGCTTTTTGGTGAGAACATTTCAGTGAGTTACGAACCTTTTCAGTGTTTCTCCCTGACTTATTATTATGCACAGTATATATTCTGCAGTTATTTGGAACTGAATTAAATGCTTTCTTTAATCGCTTATGGAAATATTGCAGTAGATTAGAGCAGACTAGACCAGAGTGGTTTTTGGAATGAACTGCCAACACTCTTCAGTCAACCATTGCAGCTCGTACCTTGAGCTTTGGTGCTCGGGGAGTTTGACTCCGGTATTGTGTGCAGCCACCACGCATGTTGTGTCGGGAATTAAGTATAATTTTGTGTTAAGGGGCACAAGCTATTAGCCGGCAAAGGAAGTTTTCTTACGGCTAGCCCCAACTAGTGAAGTCCCAGGTTCCTATACCTTGTGCGTACATGTCAGTTATATACGCGCCCTCCAACATCAGCATTCTACTTTGGAGACTTTCTTTTTTAATTTGCTGAAGAATCATCTTTACGCTTAAGGATTGTTTGGCGCAGCAACTGGATTTCTACGAGGGATTATCCCAGCAACTTTTCCCCCCGTGCTAATCCCCCAAGTGCGTCAATGGTGTGAGAGAAGCATTCATAGTGAAATTTCAGATATAATCTCATATTTATATATAGGCCTATATATATATATATATATATATATATATATATATATATATATATAGAGAGAGAGAGAGAGAGAGAGAGCTACAGTACATTAAAAAGGCAAAGTGTGATGTGAGTAATGAAGATTATGATACATATTCTATGTAAAGTGTTGTGTTCATTCCTCTTCGTTATTTTTTTATATAATAGTATTCTAATAAATAAGTATAGTGTTATTTAATTCAGTGTGTTTTCGTTGTTTGTGTGAATGATGTTTGTGTGCATTATGGTCTGGATGACCGTCTGTCCGTCCGTGAGGTTTTCGGGACGAGACATCCGAACCTCTCGGCGCCTAATGCTCATCTCATCGTTGAGACCGACGAGCGATTTGGAATCAATTTGTAATCCCTTCTTGGAGAGGTCCTTCATCATCCTATCCAGGTAAGTTCTGGTCTCAGGAGAATACTTATTGGTAGGACAACAAACCACGAACAGAGACCTCGAAATGAATTGGTTATACCACGAGGGGGGTTCACCGGGTTCGGACCTCCCAAAACTTTCGAAACTCGACTAACATTTGTATATTTTCTAAACTAACTATATTTGTTTAACAGAGAAATGATTGATGTAGGCTAAATATTTTATTTTAGGCCCATCATTTACTCTTCCCTTTCTTATAAAAATAATCGTTCTATCAGTTTTTTCTAAAAAATATAGGTGATAGTAATTAATTACTTATCGTCTTTTCAGGTGCAGAATAAGACAGTTTCGATATTACATAGACGTATTGGACCTCCCTGAAATATTTTGGACCCCTCCCACTAACATTTCTGGGTGTAGAACTTACAATGTTGTTTGTTTTGACGTTTTTATTATTATTATTATTATTATTATTATTATTATTATTATTATTTTATTTTATTTTATTTTATTTTATTTATTTATTTTTTTTTGGCTTCTGTTACATGTTGATCCTACATCTGGCGGGTTTCAAGGTTTGCTTTCCAGAACATGACATTGATAAGCATTGTTTCGCCTCATGTGGAAGTATATTGTGTTCATCGTGCATTGCGTAACAACCAAGACGGATGATTTGGAATGTAGTTTTTTTTTTTTTTTTTTTTACGCACATGTGTGTGTTGATGTATGAATATGCGACATTAGCAATTCATGTACCACTACCTCTTTTGTATCAGCTGTTTTGGTTTTTAATTGTTAGATTTAATTTTATTGTGTGCGCTTTAATTCTGTAAGTAACCTACAAATTCTGAATGAATTGTATACCATGATTTCTGTAAATAACTTACAAAAAAAAAAAAAAAAGCCCAGCTCTCAACGCATGAAAAACTTGCAATTAAGGCAGGGGCGTCATTTAGGGGGGCAGAAGGGGGCAATTGCCCCCCAAGAGTTTGAGGAATACATATACTTTAATAGATTGCCTACTAATATACTCAGGGGCGTCATTTAGGGGGAGGGGGCAGGAGGGGGCAATTGGCCTCCCCCAAGAGTTTGAGGAATACATATACTTTAATAGATTGCCTACTAATATACTAGAACAAAACGTAAAAGTCTTATGTCGGTGGTGCTCTTGCCCCCCCCAAGCGTAGTCTGAAATGACGCCCCTGAATTAAGGCTTAAACAAAATAAGCAAAGGGCAATTCAGGAGTGTGTTCGAAAAAAAAAATCCGGCTTAAATTTACAGGACATCTTATGGCAGTAATGTTGTTTGTACTAGATATATTTCCACAATTTATATTAAATTTTCCTAGATAAACTGTGAATAAAGTGTGTTCAATGTTCATTTTTTATAACACTAATCTCTGCTACGAACTCTCTTCAATCTACGCTGAAGAGGAATTCAGATCATTGTCAGGGACTGAGTTTGCTAGAATGAATTGCTCGCAATAATCTAGAAAAAGAATATTTAGTGAATCTACAATGCTTCTGAAATTAATATTAACTTTACCTATGGCGTCAGCAAAAGAAGAAAGGTTTCTTTCCACATCAAAAAGAATTGGCACTTTCAAGGAATTGAATGTCCCAAGAAAGGTTATCACCATTGGTTGTGCTTTCCAACGAAAAAGACCTGATAATAAGAATACTAGAGTTCAACCAGCATGTATTAGGTAGATTTGCTCCAATCAAAGAGAGGAGAATGAATTTAAGTACTAATTAAATAAAGTGATTAATCGGATAAAATGTTCTGCATTTTTTTTATTTTTTAAAAACAAGATTTTATTTAATTTCACATGTCACATAACATTTGCTTCTAAAATTATGCTGATTAGTCAGTGAATTCACTTCATATCTTCTGTCTCCGATCGTTCGTACTGCAACAGCCGAAGTCACAATCCAGCAGCCGCCACTGGGTTATGGCATATGCTGATGACGTATATTTAATAGGGGATGATAGGAGAACAAATAATAATAATAATAATAATAATAATAATAATAATAATAATAATAATAATAATAATAATAATAATAATAATAATAATAATAATAATAATATGCAGACATCTTATTAAACGCTTGCAGGGTTTAGAAGCAAATGCAGAGAAAACTATGCGTCGGGACCGTAATAAGGCAAATTATGGATGCGTTAAAATATTAAATAATACTTTTGATAAAGTGAATACTTTCAAATATCTAGGATCAATATTAACAGACCAAAATCACATTCACGAAGAAATTAAATGTCGACTAAAAGCAGGGAATTCGTGTTATTATTCAGTTCTAAATATCTTGTCGTCGCGAATTCTGTCGAGGAATTTGAAGCTTAAAATATATAAAACAATAATCATGCCTGTTGTTTTGTATGGTTGGAAAACATGGTCGCTTACTTGGAAGGAAGAACATAGACTGAAAGTATTTGAGAACAAGATCCTGAGACGAATATTCGGACCCAAGAGGAACGGGAATGGGGAATGGCGGAAACTTCATAACGAGGAACTACATAATTTATACGGTTTACCAAACATTGTTAGGATCATCAAGTCTAGGAGGCTTAGGTGGGCGGGTCATATAGCCAGAATGGAAGAAAGTAGGAACGCTTTCAGAGTCTTAACTGGAAGACTAATGGAAAAACGATCATTAGGAAGACGTAGGCGCAGATGGAAGGACATATTAAGATGGATCTCGCCGAGATGGGAATACAAAGTAGAAACTGGATCCAATTGGCTAAGGATAGAAGTCAGTGGAGAGCTTTTGTGAACGCGGCATTGAACCTCCGGGTTCAATAGGCCGTAGAGTGAGGTAATTATATATATGCATACTAGCAGAATACCCGTTCTTCGCACGGGGAGAATACTTTCATTTTGGACATACGGGGCTGTATTTGGATTTAACCAGCATCGAAAGTGTCACTATTCATCTCAGCGTCCCCGAAAAGTATGGATTCGAGATTAATATAGGTAATTTTCGATCATTCTTAAATATCTATCCCCTCTCCTAGCCCCGTACCTCATCTATGTTGAAAATTTGATGGAGATCGGGTTGGGTGGTTCAAGAATTATGTAGTCGGAAACATAGTGACGACTCTCTCATATATATATATATATATATATATATATATATATATATATATATATATATATATATATATATATATATATATATATATATATATAAACAGAAGGATAAAATAAATAGCATTGCAAATGTATCTATGAATATTTGAGAATTTAGGAAAAGAGTTAGTGACTTTCATCAATTCCTGATATGAAATTTCTGGAAGCAAGATATAACTGTTAATTCTGATATTGAGTCTAAAGTCTGTTCTTACGTACGTCAAAAAGCAATTAGCCTTCTATTTTGACTTGAGATCTGTACTTCTGCACAATAGATAAAACATCTGTGCATCGAATGATAACTGTCAACAATTTAGTCCACAGTAATTTCCTTATCAGCTATTTTAAGATTTCTACGCTATATCAACATTTTTTTTATTATTATTATTCGATTCAACAATTAACAATACGCCGTAGCCTCTCTCTGGTGATAAAGTGCCAATTTAATAGTATGGCTTTCAAAATTAGCAATGGACATAAGAGGGAATTTACGCTTTAAACTGCTTCCTTGAAACGAAATGAAATGTTTATTTTACCTCGTAATTGTCTGTGAAATCTTTTTGGTTCTGTTTCGTGATAGTAACAGCTACGCAAAATATCACAAAATCTAATGTCCAAGATTAGTTTGTACGTTTTTATACAGTCATCGAGAACTAAAAAAAAATCCTTCTCTGGTCTATTGGCTAGTGCGTGCGCCTTAGTATATATGATACCGGGTTCAATTCCCGGTGGGAAAGAATTAAAAAAAAAAACAATGCATTCGGATATTACTGTAAACTGCCTCGGTAATGAAAGGGGAAGCCACTGAACTTCAACAAACAAAATGTTGAAAGCTGTACTTAAGTACAAATATAGTGTTTCAAAATGAGTATCGGGGTCTTAAGGCTTTGTATAACGTATATTTATAAATACAGTAAAACCTCTCTAAAGCGGACAGCCGTGAGGAATCAAAAATTATCCGCTATAGAGAGATGTCCGCCTTAGAGAGGTTTCAATATTTTCTTACGTAAACTAATAAACAAGGTAATATGCAATTAGAAAAAAATATTTTTGTATGAATCACGTATTTATGAATATCACCAAAATGTTACTGTATGTGCATTATCTTGCGTCATCCAATTCCGTATGTTCCAGACACAACATGGGAATAAGATGTTATAGTTCTCTGCACTTTACAGTTATCGCTACTTACTACGTTTTCGGTGTGTTGCTTTAATTCGTGAGTTAATTGCAGTTTAGTAATGACTTGTTTTTAAAGACAATATGCGTACCTGTGATCAAAAATACCAAACTTGTCTTCTGCTTGGTTAGAAATTCCACCCAGCGGGACAGTAGAGTGATGTGTCATCCCAAACAGTGGGCAACTGTCAATCACTTTTGTTTCTGAAACAGGTTAGGTGGAAGTAGAATGCAAGCAAAGGACATAAGGGTGTTGTGGAACAGAGACCCTTCCTCACGGTTGCTGAACAGTCAGTTGAGGAGGCAAAATGTTGTCACACCCTCATGTTCTGTATATTTTTACTGTACTTTTCAACTTGTTTGTAGATAAAGTGTCCGTAAAAGGAGGTAAATAATACTTATAACAGACAAGAAAGGCTGTCCGTGTCCGTACTAGAGAGTGTCCGCTTTAGAGAGGTTTGTCAATATGTTATTTCCTATTACAGTGTTTGGGGATTACAAAATATGTCCGTTATGGGAGGTGTCCGCTTTATAGAGGTGTCCGTTAGTAGAGGTTTCACTGTAATATATAAAATGAAAAAGCAACTCAAACAGCTTTTGCTACAAATGATCAATGTGAGTAGCATTCGCCACACGTCGAGTCGATAGGAAAGTTCTTCCCAAGCCTTAATGCGTTTGGAGTAATTGTTGCAACAACAGGGGCGGATACAGGACGGCCTTCTGGAGGGAGGGTGGTAGGTTGTAATACTGCTACTGAGAGCTACTTTTAAAGAGCTCCAAACTCTGGGATGGGTTTTATTTATATTAGGGATGGCCAAAATTTTCCGGAATCCGGATTCCGAAAAATTTACTTTCCGGAATCGGAAAATTTACTTTCCGGAATTCGGAAAAAATTCCGGAATTCGGAAAAAATTCCGGATTTCGGAAAAAATCCGGATTTCGGAAAAATTCCGGATTTCGGAAAAATTCCGGAATTCGGAAAAAATCCGGAATTCAGAAAAATTCCGGATTTCGGAAAAATTCCGGAATTCGGAAAAAATCCGGATTTCAGAAAAATTCCGACATTCGGAAAAAATCCGACATTCGGAAAAAATCCGGAATTTTTCCGATTTTACTTTCCGGATTCCGGAAAGTAAAAATTCTGGAATTGGCCATCCCTAGCTAGTAGCTGTTAAAAGAGAAACACAATAATGAATATATATACTGTATTAGTTTCTTGTAGTTGGATATGTCTTTTATCACTTATGTAGACAATTGCTACTGCAGTTATTTACTGCTTTATGAGAAAGGTCTTATTTTCACACACAAAAAAGTCGTCGCCGGTATGTCTCAAACATTATCGCGTTCCCACCTGCAGCTGCTCCAAAGCAATGCAAACTACTTTTTAACCAGGCGAAAGGTAGCGAAGGAAAAGAAATGTCAACAAATATTCTAATAACTTTCGCTTATTGTCAACATACCTACAGTAAGCGCAGAAAGTGTTCGTACACCGTGCATACTTTATATTGAAAACAGCTAGCATGAGAACGGGAGGTGGAAAATATATACGGTATATAACCAGAATTAAGACTACACATCCATACATTTTATTTCTATATACAAGAGAAAGGCCAAACAAACACAATCACTGTTTTGTTCAGAAGAAAAGAGAGAATTCCTTTTTTGTAAACGCAAAAAGTCACCATACACTTATGCTTGAATTAATGCTTATAAAATATATTCATATTGGGATTTTAATATTTTGTGGGATTACCCTGTGCGTTAATGACTGTCTGTAGTCTTCGTGGCATTGATTTCACCAGTAGTAATTCGTAGTTCTGTAGCTTCGGGACTGATTATGTCCCATTCTTCTTGAATAGCTCTTCTCAGGCCTTCTTTAGTAGAGAAGCTCTGCCTTCTCATTCTTGTCTCCAGAACAGACTATAGATGTTCTATGGGGTTTATGTCTAGGGATTGGGGAGGTGTGTGAAGCTGTTTCAAGGTATTATAGAGTAGCCACAATCGAGTATTTTCCGCTGTATGTTTGGAGTCGTTGTCTTGCTGAACAATAAATTGTTTTCAAGAACCATCTTCTGCGCACTAGTATGGAGATTTTCCTTTAATATGTTAATATACACTTTGTGGATCATCATTCCATCGATAAGGTGGAGACGACCCACTCCTGAGGCACTCATACAACCCCAGACGAGCACGGACCCTCCTCCGTGTCTTACTTTAGGGACGAGATTTTGAGGATTCATCTCTGTATTCACCTTGCGC
This sequence comes from Thermobia domestica, assembly GCF_964235325.1. Classification (NCBI taxonomy): domain Eukaryota; kingdom Metazoa; phylum Arthropoda; class Insecta; order Zygentoma; family Lepismatidae; genus Thermobia; species Thermobia domestica. The sequence continues at coordinate 36,350 of NW_027656162.1, forward strand.
CATACCATACGCCTCCCATTGGACTCGATAAAATTAAATTTACTTTCGTCCGAAAATATGACCCTATTCCAGAAAGAAGCCTGATCCCTTATCTTTATACTCTTTTTTCAAACTTTAGTCTCTTTATACGATTTGTCTTGTTCACCCAGAACATTTTCCTGGCTATCCGACCATGATACCCTGCAAATATTCCGCACTGTAATGGCTGATACTTTAACACCGCGTGTTTCCAGATCCGTTGCCAATTGCACAGCACTACTTTTCGGAACCTTTTTTCTTTCCCTAATAATGTAACGTTTATCTTGTTCACTCAACACTCTTAATCTTCCATTTTTTTTTTCGCACAGTGATAAAAACATTATACATCGCAATTATTGTTTGTACTGTTGAACGAGGCCTGTCTGCAAGGTTTGCTATCTTTCTCAAAGACTTACCCTTCTTATGCAATTTAATAATTACTTTTCTTTTCTCCTCATTTGTTTCTGTTCGGTTGCTTCCCATTTTGACAGCCCACCGTGCAGTTTTTCACTCCTATTCACAACTAAACTCATTCTGTTACTCGTCATGCTATACAGAGGTGTATACTCAGGTGAATACTAGTGAACCCCAGTTGTGGTATCTGTTTCGTATTCATACGTCTGGTGTACGATTACTTTTTGCGTCTACTCTATACACTTTCTACGGAATTTATTTACTTTCTGACCATTAAACTTGTCTTTCTGGTTCTTTATTGATATATTCATAAAGCTTAGTTTTCATTATTCATATTGTGTGTGTTATTACACTTCTTAAATTTTCTGTTTCTTTTTCGCAGGCATTCTCGTTTCAATAGCATAGGTGTACGAACACTTTCTGCGCTCACTGTATGTACAGTAAATACAAATTTATAATTTTTGACTTTACGAAGTATACAATGTAATTGTTCAATAATTAACATAAGCAGGCATTCATTAATTTATATTAATATAATGATTAATAAAACTAATAAGCGGGTGATTGATGACTCAGTGGTAGAGTTTTCATCTATGGTATTCTAACCAAGGACATGTGGGTTTTCGATGGCTAATTTTGTGTTCGAAAATTTTCCCGGTGGTACTCTTGGTTCCCTTTCTTATATTTGTTCCATCATCACTCATTAACGAATTTAGTTTATCAAAACTCTATAGCCATATATTCATTCTGTCTGTCAGTGAAACAAACAGTCTCAAGAACTATCTGATGAATTACCATCAATTTTGGCCATGATGTACAGAGTCAATAGTTAAGAATCGAGTTCCTGATGAATGTAATATTCAAACCGGAAGCGGTACAAATCAACCATTTCCGGTTTTAACGTTAATCATTATATAGTAAATATGGTAATAGATAGCGAGAAGCGGTTTCCAGTAATCGACATATATAACATTCATGTAGATAGAATGTTACCCAATTTGTGCATCTGCTGAAAATAATGAGCTTAGGTATTTAGAGAGCATTTTCCGCTTTAGAAAATGTGTGCTTGGTAAAGAATGTAGAGAATTAGCTGAGTCAGGCACGTAGCTAGAATATAGTAATAGGAAGGGGGGGTCTGTCACGAAATACTGTGGTTATTTACCAGGGGCTCAATCATTCTAAACTATTTTATTGGCAACATATATTGTTTCGTTTAGCCAAGATTTCTAATGGGGGGGGATATGAAATACTGTGGTTACACACCAGAGGCTCGATCAATCTAAATATTTTACTGACAACATACCCATATTGATTGGTTAGGACAATAAAATGAGGATATATTAGTAAGTATTTTAATAAGAAGCTATGAAGAAATCTCGAGTAAAATAATATAAAAAAGTATTGAAAAAGATATAATCTTCCGAGGTCATTCGAACGGTGTCGAGAATTTTGTTTCTGGGAAATGTGCGCCCTACCTCAAGAACAGGGAAAACTGCGCCTGCGATGTACCTCCACCGGGAAGTTTGAGCCCTGCGAAATAAAAGAACCTATTGGAGCTTACGCATTTCCTCGGAAGGGCTGACATTACAGTATAAACCAGCGTTTCCCAACTTTTCTCAACTTGCGGCACACTACAAGTGTAACTTGAATTCTCGAGGCACACTCATATAGATATTATTATTATTATTATTATTATTATTATTATTATTATTATTATTATTATTATTATTATTTGTAAATATAAAATACAGTGGTATTTTTTTCTGTGATTACTGATATCCTTTTCACAGAGAAGATAGCTCGATCACTGGTTTTCCCCCGTGGTAAATCATTAAGCTTATTTTTCATTCTAATTTAAAAATGGAAAACAATTGCAATGAAATAAGAATGACTCAGATTTTTAAAAATACACTTTCTTTTTCGAAAACTGTATCCAACCTTTCACTAAGAACGAAGATCACTAAATAAGGAACGAACAAACAAATCTCTTTTACTTTCAAAACACAAATGTAGGTAATTTGTATGCATGTTTGCTTTGCAAAAGGATTGAATGATATTTTAAAATTTTAAGTTACGAAATAGTCTGCAAGAATATAGAAGCGATAGTGGTCATAACAATGGTAACAAACACTTTTTCATCATTAAAAATGTGCAGAAAAGTAACACAGCATGAAACTTAAAATTGTAGATGTATAGAGGTTCCTAGTAATGTGAAATACAAATATACATTTTTCCAATGTCTTGCAATTCGATTGCTACAGAATTAATAATTTTGATTCGATCTCCTCGCGGCACACCAGCGGCCCATTCGCGGCACACTGGTTGGGAAACACTGGCATGAACAATCCTCCCCCCACAACCATGCCATTTGTGATTTATTTTCATTGTGGCTATACAAGGGGAGAATAAACTTCAATATAAGCCAAAAGAACACAACGGATCAACGCAATCACTGCTTCTTCCAGAGATGATTTTGGGGGAACACTGGCCTCCCCAGAGCTCTCAGAGTGCCCCCTCGGAGGAGACCAAAATAATACGTCTATAATATAATAATAAATAGAATAGTACCAGCAGTGACCCCCCTCCGGAATACTAAATGTGCCCCCCGAAACATTTTTTCTGAAAGAACGACTGAACGCAATTGTGTGTTTGAAGTGTAATTCCAGCAAGTAAACACAATGTACATAGTTTTCTTGATAATATTACTGAACTAATTTTACATTCACTTTACATTTTCTTTTCTATATTTTGTGTCCTGAAAAGCCAAACAAATCGCAAGGATTGTGAACAGAGATATCTGGGTAGAGCCAAACAGCCTTTTGTTGATTAAATTATACTCTTTGATTATATTAATAAATAATTATATAACAGTCATTTATACTTTTATTGTAAATTTTGTAGTATAATGAAAAATTGTATTTGTATGGATTGCCCTTTAGTGAACTAAAATTGTATTTTTTCATTTGTTCGGAATATTATAACGGATAGAGTAACTCACTGAGACGATGAGAGGCAAGCCTAGTTCAAGTGCGAGTGGAAGTTACTTTACACAATACAATAATAAGTTGAATTGTAGGGCGCTAACATCCCAGTGCAAATATATAGCCGGCGCATTTTCCCCTCTTTTTGGGGTAGGGCGCAAACATCCCAGTGCAAATATATTGCGAGCGCATTTTTTCCTATTTTTGTGGTAGGGCGCAAATTTCCCGGGCGCAAAATTCTCGCATTCAAGGAAAATATAATGTCCGTGAAGTTGACAAGCCACTTATGTCAGACTGCAATTTCGACTTTAAACGTCGCTAGTGCTACGTTAGTGTTCGATAGTGACGCAAATCGTTAGTACTTCACAGATAACGTGTGCTTTTTAAATAATGGATATAAGTTTTCTAACTGCATGCCAACACGCCCACTTCTAAGAATCATCTCAAAAATGAGGTTAACCGTTAGAGCAAGTAAGTGCTCATTAGTGTCATTAACATTAGCGTTAATGCTTCCATCGTACGGCGCTTTGAGTAATAAAAACACAACGCTCTTTGCTAGAGTCTCAATGCGTCCCTATATTCTCGCGAATATTCTGACATGCCCAAGTGAGTTACTTTTTTTTTTTTTTTTTTTTTTTTGCAACTATTGTTTATTGCTAGTCTGTAGAGTAGTCCTTATATTAATATGCCATTGTCCTTGATAATCATTGCGTGTTTACAAGCAGTTTGTTATTACTGTTAGAAGATATCAAAAAACAACAGATAAAATTTACTACTTAACGGTTCATATTTTAGTTTTACAGTACATAAACGATTAATAATAATAATAATAATAATAATAATAATAATAATAATAATAATAATAATAATATTCCAGCATAAAAGTTATCAATTGCATCACACTGGCAACAAGCGATGAATATTTTAACTTCACAAAAATTCGTTTCTCACGATTTTCTGGAAAACTACGTATGATAACATCTTCATTATGTCAAGTTGTTTATCTCAGTGTGATATATGTATTACCTCTGGACAATATCACAGTAAAACAAAAATTAAATATTAGGAGTACATCGTACTTTTGGATTACATCTCATTAACCATGGAAAGATTGAGTAGTGTATACTTTAGGATGTAAGTTTCAGCTTAACTTGCATCATACATTCTTAGGATTACAAAAAGGAAATTTGTTCGTTTGAATTTGAACAAAATTCTTAGGATTACAAAAAGAAAAAAAAATTCCGAATTCCGGAATTTTTCTGAATTCCGGATTTTTCCAAATTCCGGATTTTTTCCGAAAGCCGGATTTTTTCCGAAATCCGGAATTTTTCCGAAATCCGGAATTTTTCCGAATTTCGGAATTTTCCGATTTTACTTTCCGGAATCCGGAAAGTAAAAATTCCGGAAATGGCCATCCCTAATTTATATATAAAATTAAAAAAAAAAACTATGCCCTTCTGGAAGGGGGCAATCGCCACCCCTAGGTCCGCCACTATAGTACTCGCGCCGAATCGTGAAGCTTGACCTAGATCTACCGATTTCACCACCCAATAGAACGCGAGGGTGTGTTCCAGTCGTCAACCCCCACCCATCAAATTTTGTCAGTGTCGTCTCTCGCGCTACATGGAAAACCTCCCGAGAGTACAGTGTTGTCTGATTGGCGTCAAGTTCCGTTTTGTTAATTCTTTTTTCTTACGTTACATTTTCGTTGTTCCTATTTGTGCTATTGTTACCATTTTAGAATAGTTTTTACAGTACTTATTGTTGTGCACTGTTATTATTGGTAATTTTTAAATGCATTATATATATATATATATATATATATATATATATATATATATATATACTGGTTTCCTATGTCTTCAAAGTTTGGCAACATTGTTGATGAATTTCAGCTGTTTGACGTTTCCCTAAGTGTGCGCTCGGGAAGCGGCTCCACGAATTTTACCGAAGTTTTCCGATGTGTTAGAGCTCAAGCATAATATTTCTATGATTGGTTTAGAGCCCAAGCATCACGACTCGGCGCGAGTACTATAGCCAGGGTTTGAAAAAACCCGTTTTTTTTAAAAGCCCAACCCACTTGGGCCCATATGGGTTTTTTCGGGTATTTTCGGGTTTAATTGGTTTTTTTCGGGTTTAATCGTTTTTTTTTTAATATTTCAATGTCTTTGGGGTAAAAGTGTTAAAATGTGATTTATATTTCAAGGTTGTCAATGTCACAACTTGCAAAAATTTCCTACTTACTGCTGTTTTGAAAAAAATGGCCGCCATTTTGAAATTTTACATTCGATCGTCGAAAAAATCTATACAGCAAATTTAGCATATCTCGTGCTTCCACCGTCAAAATTTCAACTTAAAAGACTGAAAATTGCACTTCGTAGCGTGGATACTCGCTGTTTCGAAAAAATGGCCGCCATTTTGATATTTTACGTTGGTATGCCGCCAAAATCTATACAGGAAATTTAGAGAGTATTGTGCTTGTATTCTGAAAATTTTAACTTAAAAGGCCAAAAGTTGTACCCTGTAGTGTGTGTAGTAGAGGCAGACAAATGAGTTGAGTTGATTTTGTGTTTAACGTCCCTTTCAGCAGCAAGGCTATATGAGACGGGACCTACTGATTAACGTGGAATCCGAACCACGTGAGCTCCCTCCGGGAAGCAAACCCGGGTCCCACGCCGAAGACGCGTACACTAACCGCATAGCCATGAAGGAGCTCGGCAGACAAACGAACAAATGTAGATTAAGTCATCCAGGAGCCTGATTGACGTTCGCCAAATATGAATACCAAAAGGCGTCTATTAATTTAAAACAAAGATACAATTCATGTTGTATGAAATAAATGTTTTACAATGTCTTATGTGAAATTAACATCTTCCAGCGTAAATAAACCTGCCACTGCCATATTTTCTCCATGAGAATACGGGACACCTCAGATCCCCCTCCCTTCCTCAACTTTCCAACACAATGCAATGAACTGTAGTCTGGTTATGAACAAAAGTATAATAGGCCGCTGTGGCTCAGTAGTAGAGCGTTTACCTCTAGTGCATGGGGCTCTTAGTTCGATCCCAGCTCGCGCCAAGTGAGCTTTGTGGTAGACAAACACCTTGTGCGTGGGTTTTCTCGAGATTCTCACGTTTCCTCCCACTTTCTTCATTCCGTCATTTAATTCATTTCTCATCATAACCGTCACCTTGAGCATAGCAGGCATAACCGTAAGACTAAAACTAAAAGATTTCATTTTTTTTTTTTTTTTAATAATATAATAGGCGAAATTTCACTAAGCAGCAGCTGCTTTTCTCTGTTCGTACCCTGCAATTAATTGTATAGACTGAAGATGCCTAAAAACTATAAAAATGCTTTACAGGAAAACAATATGCAAATTATTTAAATCAGTGGTACAATCTACTTTCAATATTTTTCGCTCGTTTAGCAATATTTATTTATATGGCTGTATCTGCCAAAATTACATTCGTCAGTTTAATCTGATGAAAAGCTGATTTTTCTCCTTGTGTCGTGTGTAATTATCAGGACCAGATTTACATTTTTCTAAGACCTGGACCAAAGCACAAATCTGTGTCCCTAGCCTCTGAAAAAGATTATAATTCTTGTTAACTTATCTAACGTGTTGCTGAAGAAAAGGTTAGTCATCTTCCCTGTGTTTGTAAATGTAGAAACACTCAAAGCTATTTCTTTCTTTTTTCTTTTTTTCTTTTATGTTCCGGAGATTATCCGAGTTTCCATCAAGTGCAATGGAAAAAGTAGCATTGCAAATTTCACTCGCTATCAAGTAGAACAGGGTGGTGTTATAACTTCCTCGAAACTGTTACATGCAACAGCGTACTGTTCACTAATTACAGAATTCCCAGCCAATGTCAGAATTTTTTGTTTTTCACTTTTCGAATAATCTGATATTGATAGCAGAAATGGAACGGAGTTAAAATACGGGACATTTCCCTGTCCCGACTAAATTTACGGGGACGCGGGACACTCGGTCCCAAAAACGGGACCTTCCCGTTTTTTACTTGACGTATGACAGGCTTAAGCATAAAATAGTTAGTTTTATTGTTTGAAGTATTCATTTCCGATCCTTCTGCGTTTAATTCGGGAATTTCCCGAGCACTTCTTTCACGGCGTGTACATCAAAACTTTCACTAGTACGGAAAATTTGAACTTAGCACTTGAAATAGTAACCGTTACATAGTCTTGGGAACCCCGAGCATTAAGCTTCTTAAACTTGACAAGAATTTTACGCTATTGCTGGTGTTGATTCTACAGAATGCTTATTTGAAGAGTAGCAACAAATGACTGAATTAAACTGTTATTGTTGGAAAACCAAATTTTAGTTGAAGAACCTTGTGTTTTACATCAAAGGTAAGAAATAATACTAATAGTTTTACTAATGTATTTACATATGTACTATTAGTACCGGCACATATGACCTAAAACCCGTCAAACGTATGAGTGATAATGTCCCTCGGTGTCGCCAAGTCGACGAGCATACTATTCACGGAAAATATTTTCTAAAGTACAAAATTGCTTATTTTACTTCAGATAGGCTATAAGCATAATCCATACATAGTTAATAAGATAGTTAATTTGTTCTATAACTATCTCAAGCTAAGTTTTTATTTATTTATTTATTTATTTATTTATTTATTTATTTATTCATTCATTCATTCATTTAGTGCATTCAGAACTTTACAAAGGTCTTATGTTGAATATCGTTGTATACCTTAACGTGAAGCCCCTCTAATTCAGCCAAGGAAAGTATAGAATCTGATAAAAATTACTTACAATGTGATCACCTTAGTTGTATCAATAATATACTAACAAATAGGTCAAAAACCCAGGTGGGTTTTAAAGTGGGTTTTTTCAGGTGGGTCCAACCCGAAAAAACCCACCGGGTTTTTTCGGGCTGGGCCCACTTGGGGAAACCCTGACTATAGCAACAACTGCTTCAGTCCTTTTTCTTAAATTCGTCAATCTCGTTAACATTCTCCACACAGACGTTACTAGAATTGCTAATTCACGACTATTTTTGTGCTGCCAAAATGTCTTGAACCGTGGCAAAAATGCGAACTAAAGCTCACACGGACACACTCACGCGTTGAGCCAATAAAGGTTCAGCAGTTGCTAAGCGAGAGAGCCTTAGCGAAAGAGAGTGGAATTCCTTCAGTCGATAGCAGCGCCTGAAACGGAAGACTAGGTGTCAAGTCAATGTGGCGTATCTATAGTCTTCCGAATTGATTTCTTGGGGCTACACTTGAAAGACTTTCTCAAGTCGTTCAACACGTTCTTCAATCACGCTTGGTCGTCCCGTACTCTTCCCTTTGTACCGACAGCCGCTGTTTTCAAACAGATGATACCATCTACGGAAGTTATTATCATTTGGTGAATTGCAATTGAACGTTGTACTGTAACTACAGCACTACGGAAAGCATGTTGTACTGTAACTACAGATTCAGTCTTTGTAAAATGTAAAACACTAAAAGCTTTCTGTTCACTTGTCGCCTCTTTGCTACTATAGTGCTGCCAAAATGTCTTGAGCCGTGGCAAAAATGCGAACTAAAGTTCACACCCAGGCGTTGAGCCAATAAGGTTTCAGCTGTTGTTAAGCGAGAGAGCCTTAGCGAAAGGGAATGGAATTCCTTCAGCCGATAGCAGAGCTTGGAATGGAAAACTAAGCGTCAAGTCAATGTGGTATCTTTAGCGCTTTCTAACGGCAGACAGAGGAAACAGTGCATGCGCATGCGTGAGTACAAAACTGAGTGACACTTTCATTTGCTTTATTATTTATAAGTTACTTGTAATAAATACTACAAAGCTTTAAAACCCCGATATTCATTTTGAAACACCCTGTACTGTTCAAATTTTATACTGTTTACACGTATGAATCAGTGGTTTAGCGACAGGGTGATGCGAAACCTCCTTAGGCATAATCAATTTTAACTAGAATGTATAGTGAATGTTCTCTTATCCACTCCTTCACATGAGCTCCGGTTCCTATTTATATCAATATTGCCATTATACCTATTTGAAATTCAAAACGAGTATAATTAAGCATAAAAAGTGCATTACATATGTGGCTCCAGGTTCGATTCATAGTGGGGACATTTGTTTTAATTGGAACAAGGAATACGTGTTTGGATCTCGCTTTGCAAAGTACATTCCGTGTTAAAATAGCCCTGATGCTTAAAATGAAAGTTAAAATCAAATAAATAATGTTATACCTTGTTTATTTACAGAATTATTGGGATTCTTCGAATATAGATAATTTCGTAAATCACACAAAATTGACAAACTTTACTTATAACATCAATTTTCTGTAATTGAATAATTACTCGTCCGGTTTATAGATAACAAGTACGCCCTGTTGAAAATTTTCGAGTGTGCTGAAGAATATACGAGAAATTGTACGAAGGCTTATAACATAGACGAAAGATGCAGTATAAGAGAGATACTAAATCCCGCTGAAACTAAATCACATGAGTAGACACTGGCGCCGCCACTCAAAACAGTTGGGTAGCACGAACTACTGAAAAAAAGAACGAATTAAGTCATTCAGAGCGCGTGAGTTTCATAGAATTAGCCAATAACACAATCTGGTACTGCCAATAGCAGACAATGCGATTAGTTACGACTGTAACCGGTAGTGTCGCCGATATCATTTTTGCTGCATTGTGGGAACGATTTGAATTTCAGTTGGGTATACGAGGGAGGGAGTGGTGCATCAGAGCTTTCTTAATCGAGTAGAGTCTTGATATAAAAGAAAAAAAGTGGCGAATAATGTCTGGAATTTTATTCGCTAATTGGGATTCTTACTATCTCTTATGAATTATTCCAAGAATACTGGCTTTCAAGGATGAACATATAGCCAGATGTTTTTACATAACATTGCAGTAAGTCTTGATTCATTTTAAAACATTTATTTATTTTATTTATTTATTTATTGAACAAATTCCCAGATACAGCATAACTTTGCCATTTTACACAGGGACATGCTAACAAAAGGAAGAAAAAAAACAAGACAACAATAACAACAACATAGAAAAAAAGAGTGTAAAAGTAAAACTATTCCGTCAAAGCTCGTTTAATTGCTCTTTCAAACACTGGGTAGCTCGAAAAAAATGTCCACATCAGTTGTTACTTGATTATAACAGTTTGGTATTCTATAAAAAAGAGACCTCTGTATAACAGAGCCAACCTAGGACGGGCAAGATGGAATAGGTGGGTATTCCGGGTGATGCGGGAAGGGACACGTAAGGATAGTTCCTGAAGTAATATTTCCAATCTTAAGCTTCCATTAACTATTTTATATAGATATTTCAGGTCAGAGATAATTCTGCGTACTTCAGGAGTCTGAATATTAAGATGTCGCAAGAGCTCCTTCTTAGATAATATTCGAAGTGCAGGAACACGAAAACGGACTATAGCGATGAAGAAATTGAGAACAGAATCAAGTCTGGAGAGATGTGTAGGTGCTGCCATGGCCCATATGAGAGAGCAGTATTCGATCTTGGGCGCTATTAAAGTCTTATAAAAAGTTGCTAATGAAGAAACAGTGCGTAGTTCGGTGAATCGATAAAGAAGTCCCAACATGCGCATTGAATTCTTTAGTATTGAGGAGATGTGGTCAGAGAACGTGAGTTTTGAATCAAAGATGACACCAAGATCATCATGACTAGCAGAATGTGTGATAGGGGAATCGTTGATATGGTATGTGGAGGAAACAGGAGACTTTTTCAAAGTAATAGTAATAGTGTCACATTTCTTAGTGTTGAGTTTCAAGTGCCACATTTCACACCAGCTTATAAGGTAATTTATGTCTTCCTGTAGAGCAATTGTGTCATGGAGACACGATATTTCTCTGTATAACTTACAATCGTCAGCAAAAAGCAGAAGGCCACTAGGTTGAGCTGATAAGTGCGTGTAGAGATCATCCATATACAGGACAAACAGCAGAGGCCCAAGTACACTCCCCTGAGGCACCCCTGAGATCACGGGTTGGGGGTTAGAAGTCGCCCCTGAAAGAACAACTCTCTGTTTACGGTCCTTCAAGTAGCTTGTGATTAGAGAGAGAAATTTGCCATGTACATTAAATCTATTGGAGAGTTTATGAAGAAGATGAATATGACTGATAGAATCAAAGGCCCTCGAGAGATCAAAGTAGATAACATCTAATTGAGTATTGTTATTCATACATTTGACTGCACAGGAAAGAAGAGTACTTAAGTTTGAGAGACTTGAGCTTTTCGGTAGAAAGCCGTGCTGAGAACTATGGATGTAAGGTGAGGTGAATTTAAGTAGCCTGTCTTTGATTATTTTTTCGCAGATAATTGATATTACAGAAAGAAGAGATATTGGCCTATAGGAGGATACATGATCTTTAAGTCCTGATTTATATATTGGGGTCACGTGAGCTAGTTTCCAACTGGTGGGATAATACCCTTCCTTGAAGCATCTATTGAATAAGATAGATAGAGGAACCGCAATAACTGAAGCATTTTCTAACAATGTAGAACCATATACACTAGACTCTCGCCATCCGGCATTTCTTGCAAAGAGGAGTGCTTAATTAACAAAAGTGGGCGGATTGGGAAAATGACAAAAGTGTTATCTATGCAACTAATGAGCAAGAATGAACTCGAAAAGTGAGAGCGCCTTCCTTTGCCCACGCAACTGGTAAGAATAAATGTCTAAAAGACACAAAATAAAATAATAAATCTCAGATACTTACCCCATATTAGCGTAAGCACCCTGAGTGATGTAAAGAACAGATAAAAGCTATAAAGGCATCCGAGATGAATGAAAAGCTGCGCTAGCAAATCAGGCCACCGGATTCTTGGTTTAAAAGGCTCTGAATTCGATTCTTGGGTGGTTGAAGTGTGATTCGGTTCGGCAAAAGACGATGGCACTTCATATTGATTGACCACTCGCTTCCTGCCGCACTCGGCGACGTCGTTGGACATGAAGGAAAGGAACCCTCAGTCAGCTCCACGGCCAGCTCTCAATCTGAAATACAAGGGAACAAACATTCAATCAAGGACAAGTCTCCGAATTTCAACAACAAACATTATAACTTCTAAAGTCTTAAGGATCTTCTCAAAGCTCTGTATAACTTAATTTTCAGTGAATAAATCAAAGATAACGAAGAATTGGGAAAATTTAGAAAACAAGGCATTTCAAAAATGTTACGTATTAAACCACTGGTAACAGAGAGACGAATATATTTTAAGCTGTTTCGTAAAAATCGAGATTTGTTTTAAAGAGCAGCTAGCTTTCAGGATAACTTTTCAAGTTGCGATTTTTATTTATTTATTTAACAATTACCAGATATAGCTGAGGGGCCATTTTATACTGGATATCTAACAATAACAACAACAACAATGGAAAGGATTTGGGAAAGTATCGGCCAGGGCCTGTTTTTAGGTACCACCCCGGCATTTGCCTGGTAGGATTGAGGGGAATCTTGGAAAACCCCAATCAGGATGATCGGCAGCGGGAATCGAACCCGCGACCTCCCGAATGCGAAGCCAACTATCTACCACTTGAGCTACTTCGCTCGGTAACTTTATGTTAACTTTAAACAATAGACCCACATGCGAAACCTGAAAGAAAGCACACCACACACACACACACACACACACCATAGTTCATGACAATTTGACCATTTCTATGAAATACATATAGTTATTCCTTTGATTACTTACAACCTAAATAACCCTTTCGGGATTTATGGTATACCATACGTGTGTATTGTTTTAAAACGCTCATTCGACATCTATTACTGCTGGAATATTTTATTATTCGTACATGCATTGCGAAACAGGTTATTTGTTGTGAGGAGCTCGTCAAGTTGGTAGGAGTCATGACGTCATTTGTTTGGTCTTTAAGAGTACAACGCAAAAGACTTACTTTGTTTTCTCGCAGATGCTGACTGAAAGGTTTTATGGGATGCTAGAACACATATGCATGTCATCGACATGATCATCAAACATAGTACACGTGTTATGCCTTCTTCCTCTCCCCAGCCTTAGTATTTTTCAAGTGATTTTGAGATCTGTACGTTAACACATGGTCGGATAAGAGGGGATCTACATTTTCCTCAAATTCTCTTTTCAGGTATGTGATACGGATATGCGAATGGTGCCGTTTGGAAGGCTGCTTTATTCTGAAGAGAATGAGGTACGAACTAGAATCCTAGGATAAATAGTGATGATGCAGTAGCTTCCTGACTGGAAGTCTAAACTTTACCTTTAAAGTCCCTAAAGGGATAATACTTGACAATCAAAACACACACAATGTTTTATAGAAATGTTAAAATCTGCTGCGGAAAATATTCAAACTGAGATAAATCAACCCGTTGTTCTTCATCGATTTGGATCCCAAACAAACCTCCATGAGCGATTTCGATCGTCAGCCTTAAAATACACACTATTATTGTATGAATCAAAATTATTGTGGAAACATTTTGGTATCTGCATCCGGAAACTTTGTTATGAATTTCATCCCTTTTTACTCCTTTATTCTTGGCGATTTGAAACCGAATTAATGACGTTGACTTAATCCTAAAGAAAATGTCAATGTTGCCTCTAAATTGAATGGCTTTACGAAAGTGATAGTAAAAAGTAGTTGTTATTACTTTGTCTGTAAATGTGCAAGAAAGCATTTTTTGTAGAGGTTTTCTTCCATTTAAAAAGAAAAAAGAAACTTTTTTTTCGGAGAAAAACTAAACTTTTCGCTATTTTGGCTTTTAAGTACGTCATTTGTTTTCCTGTAGTGGATTCTGCAATTAAAGAACCCTCACAACATTTACTACATGTGAGAACAGTTCGGGGCAGTGTTTCTAGGTTTCCTTAGGAAACTCCCTCGAATGACAAAAATTTTCCCTTTTCTTCCCAATGCAAGAAATTTTCCCTAGTTTATTGAGTGCCCAATTCCTATGACAGAAGTTATGTGATAAAATCAATTTAGCTATATTAAAAGGAAGTGCCAACCACCTTTGTTTTATTCATTTGCTTTTTGTTTATATTTTTTCAATTTTTATGTTCAATCATTTACATATAAATGTTTACATTTTTCTTTCTTCTTCAGAAATAAACCAATACAATATTTTGTGTGTGTTCAATGTAGTATAGGGCCTAGGCAAGTTTGCACCCATTGTTTGCAGGTTGTAAAAAAATGGAAGCAAAAAGCAAATGAATAAAACAAATGAGATTGACACTTCCTTTTAATATAGCTAAATTGATTTTATCACATATCTTCTGTCATAAGAATTGGGCACTCAACTGGAGAATATCTGATTTATAAAGGGCAAATTTTGTCAGTCGAGAGAAATTTTAAGGAAACCTACGAACACTGCTTCAGGTGTCGGACGCTCAGGGTAAGGTTAAATTTAGATCAAAGTTGCACCACCCGAGCGTGACGTAATGTTGTCACGTGATATTATAATAGGGCAAAGATGGAACAAAACGAGCCCTGAGGAGCTTCTAACCGCCTTCACTTGCTGACGCTCGCTCAACTATGTTTCGTAACGTACATAAGTCACTTCTTTTTTAAATCAATAAAGTTGTGTGTGCAAGGTGGACTAATTACCACGTGACATTACGTCACGACCAGATGGTGCAACTTTGATGTAAATTTAACTACACCCATAGGCTCACTCTGAATGTCTTATACATAATTATCGAAATCGTGTAATAGTTGAAATCTTTGGGTTTTACGTCCCATGGTTATGCCAGTTAGGCTAAAGGAGACGGTGATGATGAGAAATGAACAAATGGTGGAATAAACAAAGTGGGAGGAAACGGGAGAACCCCGAGGAAATCTCATGTCCACCTAGGGTTGCCAACTCTGGAAGATAAGAAAACTGACACCCTCTCAAATTTTTTTATGATATTTAACATGATTAAGTGTGAAGTATCTCTGGATCCATTCATGGCAAGGAAATGTACTATCGTGAATAAAAGTGCATTGTATTAGCACCTATATTCTGTATATTCTTAGTACATTCACTAATAAGCTTAATAGATACATTGTGCTATAAATGAGAAACTGAAATCGGCTTTTATCATTTTATTATATTTACCAGTAATTGCCACTTCTCTAAAATTATCGAAACATACATGAACAAAAGTATATTAATCTTTACGTGACAATTTGAGATTTGGAAAATGAAATTTGAAGGGTAAGGGGGGAAAAACAAAGAATGTCCATGTATGTGCTTTTTCGGGTGCTTTGTCCTATCTGTTGGTGACTCTTGGTACTATTTGACTGTATATGCCATGCATATGTAGATGTAAAAATGTCCATGTAAAAAGGGGCAAAAGATGTAACTAACCCTATTCTTCTTACGCGGTTTTCAATATTAAATCGCAGCTTTCTCGAAAATGCAGTTTTGTGACATTCCTTTCTTTTTCCCCTTACCCTTCATTTATTCTTTAAACTTATACTTCAACTACAGGAAGTCCTTTTTTACTCTCAATAAATGTATAAAATTCCTTACAAATAAAGTGCAAATTTTCCCTGATACAGTGTTTGTCATCTCTTTAAAATTATCTAAACACATGAGCAAAATATATTAATACTTGATAGATGGTGAAATATGATAGTTTAGAATTTACAGAATGAAAGTTACTTTTTAAATCTATACTTCAAATTAGATGAAACTGCTTGGAACTAGATACAAATTTGAAAAAAACGATCATAAGGAGGCTGGTAAGAAATCTGTACCGGTCACCGGCTTTAATCAAAATAACAACATTTCCAGCCAGGCCGGTGAAACACCGGCCAGTTGCCAACTCTATGTCCACCACAAAGTTCACTTGACGGGAGCTAGGATCGAATCCGGGACCTCATGCACCAGCAGTGAATGCTCTAACAGTGAGCCACCGCGGCCCCAAATTAGTAGTTGAATTACAATTATTTTGCGTTGCTGATTCATTTACATGTAAATTTATGTTCATTGAAAACTAACAATTACTCTCTTTGTATCTTAAAAGAATTACAGCATACTGATAGTGAATAAGAAGAAATGACGCATAATGCGTACATTTTTCTCCATTAGTCTAAGTAATGCAATGGACTGAGTTTGCATATTTTACCTTAAAAGGTTAAGAATTTCAGTGGTTTGGAGGAGAGTTTTATATCCTTTTTATTAACATTCACATGTTTTCGGTAGGTGCTAAAATATGTAAACAAGCAGGTAAGGTGTGAAATGTTTGGAATTCGCGGAATTTTAAATATTTTCAAAATGCAATAGCAAAGATTAATTGTTCCATTTGCACTTAAGAATTTTGTTTACTTATTTCTTGAATCTGAAAGGGTATAATAGGAGAACAATAGAAAGAAAAGCAGAGGTCTTATTAAGGGCTTATAGGGACGCGTTTAGAAATAAATGTAGAGACTGATACACGGAAGTTCGCCGGGATGGTAATATTGCAAATTATGGATGATTTAAATATCAAATAATATTTTCGACATACTGGATACTTTCAAATATCTAGGATAAATATTAACAGGCCAAAACCACATTCACATGAAATTAAACGTCTGCTAAAAGCAAAGAATTCATGTCATTTTTCTGTTCAAATTCTTTTTTCGTCGAGAATTCTGTCGAGGAATTTTAAGCTTAAAATATGTAAGACAATAATCATGCTTGTTGTTCTGTATGGTTGCGAAACATGGTCGCTTACTCTGACGGAAGAACGCAGATAAAGTATTTGAGAATAAAATTCTGAGACGAATGTTCGGATCCAAGAGGAACGGGAATGGAGAATGACGGAAACTTCATAACATAGAACTACATAGTTTATACGGTTTACCAAACATTGTTAAGGTCATCAAGTCTAGGAGGCTCAGGTGGGCCGGGCGCGTCATGTAGCCAAAACGGACGAACATAGGAACGCTTTCTAAGTTTTAAGTGGAAGACCAATCGGAAAATGATCATTTGGGAAAGGCCTAGATGTTGATGGGAGGACAATATTAAGATGGATCTCGCAGAAATAGGAATACAGAATAGAAACTGGATCGAGTTGGATAAGGATAGAAGTCAATGGAGAGCTTTTGTGAACGTGGCATTGAACCTCCGGGTTCAATAGGCCATAGAATTAGTTAGTTGCTGAAGTTTAGCTCCACTTATCAGGACGGGGGCTATATGAGACATGAACCTAGAATTCAGTTTAAGGTAGAATTCAAATCATGGTACTGCATTCATTTTTTCTCACCAGGAACTCGTGTACCAAAGACATACCTATGGGGAAATGTTTACGAGTTAGCAGTGAAGTTATAAAAAAACAAAAAGTTGAGTTTAAAGTGCAACGTGGACTACTACAGTGCATTCGATATTTTCGCACCGGGATTCAAACTTGGGATCTAGTACAGCAAAGAACATCCTAGCCACTCGAGTACGTAGTGAGGAGGTACAACAATAATATAAATAATGAGATATAGAGAAACACTATATAAAAGTGTGATCTTTCGAAAGACTCTAAATTCTCGTTAGCAGCTGTAGGAAGAGAGGACAATACCGACATTTGTCTAGTGTCTAGTATAATACAAGAGCGGAAAACCTACGTCACACTAACCAGTATAGAGAATTATTAAATCTCTGACACGGATGGATCTTTCACCTTCGTTACAAACATATTTTTTAATTATTTTTCCCTATCACATATAAAGAAACAAACACACATGATAGACATGTTTTCCATTTGACTTACCTCGATGACGTTCACTTTCGATATTACTTTTCAACTCTGTGAGCACACACAATCAACCTTCGTGACGCAATAGTGGAATACACAATTAAGTGTTACGATGTTATCGTCTAAAAAAGAAAGAAAGCGTGGTTTCCTGTTTTTATTTAAAATCAGTGACAACTCCAGCTATAATTTCTTAGGGGTAGGATTTTTTGGATACAGAAAATAGCAGTTAATATTATTATATTAGCAACAATTACCCACTTCGCTGGGTTAAATTAAGAAAGAACAGTAATATGTTATGTTTGTCAGTCACTTCTTACTATAACTAAAGCGCTCTCTAGTATCGGTCATTTTCGGTGATTTATATATTTCTGTTCCCTCCTCCTCCCCCATGTGGCGTGGCTGAATTTAGATTCAAACGGCATCCGAAGTGTCACTGTTCTTCGCAGCGATCCCGAAAACTATGGATTCGGCACTAATATCGGTCATATTCGATCATTTTTAAATATTTCTCCCCTAAGTTGCACTGTCAAAGTAAGATGATAAAAACACTCCCAGGCTCAAACCTCATTTTTTATCTATGTTGACAATTTGATGGAGATCAGTCGGGTGGTTCCAGAGATTAAGAGTCACAAACATAGTCATTTTCAATTATATAATATTTTGCTTGGTCTACATTACAATATGTCTGGGACAAACAGTCAGAGGGGACGCCCGTTCCCCTTTCTCCTTGATCTCAACTATCGTTTCATTTTAGAGACGAGAGGAGAAATTTCTCATCTCGCAGACAGCACTAGTTGCACTGGAACAGGGGTAGAAGGACGAAACTGTCGATCAAACCCAGGCTACCCAGTTGGTAGTCAAAGCCTTACCAACTACGCTACAGCGTTTCTCTCTCCCGGACAAAATTTTATGGAATAAATTCTGTCAGAGATGTAGAGGTTTTACTGTAGGATATGAATCAACCCCTGTTCTTATCAATGGTATCGTTCCTCCTAGGGTTGCCAACTCTAAAAAAATTACCGACACCTACTTATAATTTAGGATTTAGAATTTTTATTTCTGGGCTTTCGGCATCTATGACCATTTTAGCCCATCACGTTTGAGGGATGACGTCCATGGACGAGCACATTATCCAGGGAAAAAAAGAAAGGATTGGGGAAGGAAGGAAACCGCCTGGGACCTATATGTTAGGTACCACCCCGGTATTTGCCTGGTGTGAATGAGGAAAACCCAGGAGAACCTCAATGAGAATCGCTGGCCTGAAAAAGCTTTTTTTTTTTACACTTTTTCGATCGAGCGCCCTCACCGGGAATCGAACCTGGACCTGCTTATAATTCTCAAAATGGATTAAGAATAATTGAATTTTAAACATTGAAGTACATAGCTGAGCCTGACCAAAATACACGGTCTGCAGCTAAAATACCGGCCAGTTGGCAACCCTGTTCTTCCAGCAGAATTTGATCCGTAAACCACGCACATAGAAAACAAATCCTGTAGCCATGAGCATACGAAAAAGTCTTTCTCATATACTGACACTCTAGAACACTTAGAAATAAGGACACTGGCGTCTCTGGCATGTAAAATTTGGGGGACATCAAAGAAAGTGATTGAAATGGTACTACCTAGCCCAACCTGTTAATTATCTTGGATTCCCTTTGTGACCTTTCTGCTTACCTTCACGGACCCCCTAAGGTATATCAATAACTCTTGTTATAATAGTTTCACAGAATGAATATTATATTCCAAACAATTATTATTATTTATATGATATTCTGTCGTTAGTAAATAAATGAAATTAGAATAAAATATGGAATATTTTGTACTTCAAAATATTGAGGGGGACGCGTCCCCTTTATCCTCCCGCCAGAGACGCCCATGAATATGGATACATTTCTTGTTTTAGCAATGTACAGTACAGTACTCACTTTTCACCTTAACTCCAAGTTTCTTTTTAGTGCTGCTGTGTAACACTAATACTACGTCGAATCCTCCTCGAAAGAATGTATTCGTCTGACTTGAAAAGGCTAAACATTATCACGAGACGCACAAGCATTATTTTTACGAGTTTTCTAACTTTAGCTGATGGGTTTCAGTGATTAGGTTTGTCACTGTGTTTGTGAAAGTACGTCGCCACAGGCTGCAACAGTCACGCTTTTTTTTTTTTTTTGTCGTTTACTACTACAAATGCAATACAACGTCATTATCCCATGCAGCGTGAGAATTAAAACATTTCTCCCTAATCAATTACAACACTTATTGGTTGTTATCAATGTTCAACAAACAGAAGCATTAAAAAAAAGAAAGAAAGACAAAACTTATCTCCATTAAACGCAACCCAGCCTTAATGTGGAATTTTCCAGTTTCCCAAGAACAGTCATGATAATCTTTAAAAGCACAAGATTCACAAGATAGCAAAGTAAATATGGATTTTTTTTTTCATATCTGCATATCAGGGGCGTCATTGGAGCTTCAGGAGTGGGGCAACTCCGAAAGGTATATATTTTAGTCAATAGTAATGGATATGTTAACGAAAAACGTGAAATTCTAATTGTATTAAAAAGTCTTGCTCCCCCACACCACCCTACGCCCTTAGCAAAACACTGAAGAGACCTCGCTTCATATGTTTTACTAATAGCCATGCTCTTTGTTTCTGTTTTTTTTTTATTTATTTAAAGTAAAAATACAAGAAAATATATACTGTTTATACTACCTTTTTTTCTCTCTCTCTACGAGGGACAATCAGAAAAAAAAGTACCGTTTTGGTGTAAAACAAATGGCAAATGATGTCTGTAGAAGATTTTCCACACAACACGAGAAATTTTTCTTCTCGTTGGGCCAACGCTATTCAACAGACTTCTTGGCTAAGGACCTTTAAGTCCGCCCATGATTGGCATCAAGAATACTATAAAATAGAGGATCTGCCCATACGTGTCTTCAACATATGAACTCAATGAAGCCAAAAAAACAACCGAGCATCGTCTGAGCCGGCACATCTGATTGGCTACCTCGTTTCCGCCATGATTGTTGGCTCGAAACACTGCGATCTTAGTGCCGCTGAATGGGCAGATTAGGTGTAGTGACGCTGTGACGTTTGGCTTCACGATTTTGTTGTATGAGCAGATCCTCTATTTTATAACATTCTTGATTGGCATATCTGAATTGCTTCCCATGCGGCAATTTTTCCTTGCGCCATTTCTGCACAGAAAACAAACGACGATCATGCGCGTTTCATGACTAACTATCCACAAAGAGAACAGATAAAAATTATGTAACGTTCAGTGCTGCCAACTTGCTAAAACAGAAATGGCGGGTATTTCAAAAGTTCCATTCTTTATGGGACACCTTTTACCAGTATTTATAATAAAGAGTGAATCGTATTTATTTAATTGATAAGTGGAAAGAGAATTTAAATTATATATAAACCCTATATTATAGATAAAAAAAATATTGCGGATTTAAATAGTTTGCAACCAGGCTCGGCTTATCCTCATAGGCGAACTAGGCAGCAACCTAGGACAGTAAATTTTAAGGGCAGCGCGGTGTTTAATTTTTACTTTTATTTTATATATATATATATATATATATATATATATATATATATATATATATATATTTTTTTTTTTTTTTTTTAAAGCTTTGTGGAATTTGTAACATTAGTAGAGTGGATAATTATTACAAGATATGTAAAACTCTGAAAGCAAGTTACCATATATTGTAGCACGCTTCATTACGTACTTCAAATCAGGGGCGGATCCAGGACCGACTTCTGGGGGGTGCGGTGGGTTGTCATAATGCTACTTTAAGGGTTCCAAACTCTGGGATGGAGTTTATTTATATATATAAAACAAGAAAGTTTCCTCTTCTGGGGGGGATTGCCCCGATCGCCCCCCCCCCCCTTGGATCCGTTCCTGCTTCAAATAGAACATCAATTCATGTTCAGATTAGGAGAGTAATGGAGAGTAATCTCTGTCCTAATCTGCACCACAATGAAATTCCTTAAATAATCTATGAATTAATTTTGAAATGACGATTGTCCAAAAATATTAATCACAATTTATGCATTTATTTATACTTCAAAATATTCTTAGAAAAACTGTTTTATGTAAATACTGAAATTTATAATTTAAATGCATGAACGTACCAAAATGGCGGAAATGTTTACACTGCCAATTTATGTAATATCAACAAATCATCTTTTTAAAATAATTTAATCAAATATTTCACTAGCAAATTATCCTTTTAAGAATCAAAGTTTAGCATTTCATTCTTTTTAAACTGATATGAGAAAAGAGGGAATTTTAGAATAGTTACACTCTGATATTGTATTCAAGAAACCCAAGTTGATGTCAAATATGATTATCTTTTAAATATTCATTTTAAAGTACTAAACGTGTTAAGAGTTTACAAATAGTTGTTTTAACTCTTGTATTCAGATTTTGTTTCTAAATAAGATACTTTATTTGTTTGAAATATGGCCAAAATTAACTAAGACCATGTTCCTCGGTCTCCTAAAACGTCGGGCCAAAATCAGAAATCCTATTAAATTATGTTCCCGAATGGTAATTCAATATATTATTATGGAAAATATTGTACTCGCACGAAGTCTATTCAATGGACGCAGATAACCAAGTCAAATGCACATTACAATCTAAATGGGGAAATAGCAATATAATAACCAAACTGATTTTTCTAGTTTTATAATTTGTACCACCTTGTTAAATTAGTTCCTTTGTATTTCTGTTCAATGAAACCAGCCATTCTTTTGTTTCTATGTGGTTGTATTTATATTTTACTGATATATATCATTGTATATATATATATATATATATATATATATATATATATATATATATATATATATATATATATATATATATATATATATATATATATATATATATATATATATATATACACAATGGTATGTATGACGTAAATTAAATAACAAAGTAATTTATGTTACGACATGAACTAATGGATGTAATTAATGAATACAAAGATGGATGGATTTTTTGAGGTTCAATGGAGACGTCAGTATATGTATTCAAAATCCTATGAACAGGAACTGCGTGCGCTGTTGTATTATGTTATATGAGATGACCCCCTTTGTACCATGATGCCCTTTTTCGTTGATGTTATGCAGTACTTTACAGAAATTAGTATCTGGCAGTGGCGGCCTCTGAGGCAGTGACGCCGTGACATGTCACTGCCTTGAGAGGTAGAAGATTCAGAATATTAAAAGAAAGCGAGTTAAATATCATAACTGCTTCTGAATTTCTTCCTTTTTTCTGCCCGCTGCCGTATCTATTTAGTCGCAAGACCTAGCGCGAAAGACCTGGCGGTGGCAACTCTGCTTCGGTGACTGTCACCAGGCCCTTGCTTCTGAATGCTGCTTGGCATAGTGGTATCACCATATACGCGCCCTATCAGCTGTGTACGGGAAAGGCTTTCCATTGCTTCTAGCTCGTGACAACGAAAGCTTGTCACGCAGAATCCGAAAGCAGCCGATATTTCACGATCTCATATACACTGCTTGGAGGTTGCCGCGGGTTTCTCACACCAGGTGGAATTTTCAGTCTCGTGGAGTAAATACAGTTTACGAGTATCGGAAAGATCTAATTGATGTTATGTTAGCAACAGGAAACTGTGAAGATATAACAGTACAAACCACCTTAACTAAAGCTTCCGCGTACAAGCTATTATTAAATGAAGAAAATTTCGTATTTTGGTTAACTTTTTTCCACAAGATTATGTCACACGTAGAAATTATTTTCAGCCAACTACAGAAGAAATGTACTGATCCTGTCAAGGTTCGAGAACATCTGCATAATTTTGAACTTGGTATGCAGTCAGCCAGAGAACAAATTGACAACATTATTCAGGAAGTAGAAACCGAATTAGAAACTTCAAGAGACGGACCATGTGCAAAAATATGGCGAAGTGAGGCGTTCTATAACGACAGAAAAAGACAAGCATTAGAAGTTTGTGATGCAATCCTAGTGGAGATCAAATCTAGATTTCACTTCACTGAGCACCTTGTAGCTACGAGATTATTTGCTGTAGAAGAATTTGACAATTACAAAAAGGAGTTCCCCGATAATTATCTCAGTAAGATGGTTAAAAAATATCCCTTCTTGGAGGAAAAGAAATTAAAAAGCGAACTTCAAGTGTGCTATTCGAGACCCGAACAGAGAACGGTGTCTGGCGCGGTGTCATTCTTAATGTTCATTATAGACGATGAATTGTGCGACACGTTTCAAGAAACAGGTAAACTCTTAAAGTTATTGATAACTATGCCAGTGTCAACAGCAGAAGCAGAGAGATGTTTCTCGATGTTGAACAGAATAAAAAGTTTCCTAAGAAATACCATGAAAGAGGAAAGATTAACTGCGTTAGGCATGTTGTTATGTGAAAAGACATTCGTTAATGAGATAGATAATTTTAACAAAAGAATTATCGACGTCTTTTCCAGCAAGAAAAATCGTCGCATGGAGTTTCAGTATCGTGCATCTCAACTAGTCAACCAAACGTGTTCAGTTGAAAGTTCGAAGAGAATAAACAGTGCAAGTGAAGTGTTTGTTTTTAAACAGTGTACTCGTGTTTTATTCAATATCAGTGTGTATGTGTCCTTTTTATCAACAAGATAAATAACAAACTTAGTTAAATAAGAGCATCTCAAGATTTATTCCCCAAATTTGATTTCTGAATTCACTTCAATATATAACTGACTGGCATGAAGAAGAATAGAACTTCAGTGAAAGGAGCAAGAGAACTAGTACCTACCTGATTACTGATAATGTAAGCACAATCAATTATAATTAAATATATGTTATAATAATAATAATAATAATCTAGTTCTGTCACTACCTAATAAATTGTCACCAGCCGCCACTGGTATCTGGCACACATAAATACGTGAGTATATTGGAAATATAGCTTTATTTCTTTACAATAGTGCATACTGCATTAATTTTTTTTTTTATTTATTTAGTTCTAGGTATTACATCTTGCTAGAGACCTCCAACATTTCACACCCTATACTTGTATCAGTAGGGAAGATCCTGAAAACAAACAAAAATAATTTGTGCGATTACTATATTTCGCATTTTGACCACCCTAAAGTCGGAAATGTTTCAACATTACAATCTCGAACATGCCGAATATTCCAATTTGAATTTATAATGAAAAGTCATTTGCAATTGAGTATTGACCATGGTGCACTTCCATATGACCCTGATCCACAACATATAGTCTCCTGATTGTCTGAGTATCTCAACCTATTTCTGGATGTATACAGACTGTGACATTAGGTTCATAACGTTAGTCGATGCATGTGTTTTGTTGCTGAGATGAGTTCCCAACCAGACGTTAAAACGGACATTTTGTTCACATCAACCCAATAGAAATTACTTGACCCCCCCCCCCAAAAAAAAAAGAGAAAATGGTTTGCACAATATTCAAAGAATGTCAGATCATGTTGCACTGAAAATTTCAAAATCGACATATATACGTTGACTATGCCATTATAACTCAATTTTTGTCATTAAGGAATGTTACGGTTCAATAATGACTTTTGAAGATTTACATCAGGATGACGCAGAGCCTCGATTGGTTGGTAGAGTTTTTGAAATACAAATGCCATACTTTTCTCATATCTTTTTGTCTAATGCTGTAGACACTGGGATCTGTGTGAAATTTACGCAGATCTTTCAAAAGAGGACTGTCAGTTAGTAATATTTCCCCAATTAATTTCAGGTACAAGCTCATACTTGAAATGGATATCTAAAGATTTGGAAACAACAACGAAACAAGAAACAAGTTTTCTTACTGAAACTTAAGGAAGACATTTAAAATAAAGTACCTAATATAATTGTGGTAAAAGTAAATCGTGTAGAAGAAAAATATTTGGAAATATTTTTAAAATTTGCCAACACATTAATAGCTGAGTTGGACACAATATTTAACTGAAACGCATTAGGTTTAATCCCCTTGTGTTCCCTGTTCGAAACGTTTGATCGTATTCAGTTGATAAAAAGAGTTATAGCACGGCCAACAAGAGATGGTCTCTGACGTTTCTTACCACATGCGGTGGGACATTGCAACTCCTACTTTGATACCAGTGTTACCAACCACGATCACTCTGTCTTATACCATTAATTAAATTGTCACTACAGTTGCACCGAAAAAAACCTTGATACGCGAGTAGTGGCAATGTCACTGCGGGCTGTCAGAGACGTTCTCTTACTGGACGCACTATAGGTGTTAGAAATCTTTGCCAGTTAATCCATAAACATAGATGAAGGTAATTTAGAAGCAGATTAAAATCCTCAAAATTCTTGGCGAAAAGTGTGAATAAGTATGTGTCACTACTAAAATATATTCTGAGTTCAACTCTAGGTCGTGATGCATTTTCCGTTGAAAGGTCTTTTAGCAGTGAATCGAATAATGACACGACTAAGAAATCGATATAGACAGTGATCAGTAGACCACTGCATGAAGATTTCTGTTAAAGAAAAAGTTGTTCAAAGTGAAGAATTTTTAGTTCAGGGTCCTGGGCAGTATGCACCCAGCAGATAAAGATGGATTCGTTTAATTTAAATAAAGAGTTTTTTTTTGCTAGATACTCTTACACAATAAACAAAATAATCCGCGTTTTCACTACATATAATTCTCTAATATATAAATACTCGGATAAATTTAATTCAATCACGCATTTGCAATAAAACGTAGATAACGTAAGCGTAATGAAAGGAAAAGCTACCGTACTTTGGAAAGCTTTAGATATTACGCCTAGCTGAAACTAAAATTTATTTGATATCTGCTAACTATTTAGAAAAAATCCCGAGTAAATTAAAAACAGAGCACAGCTTTAAAATTATGATAAATATAGGCTTGGCCTAAATTTGTTTCCATTATAGTAATTTATCAATATTTAGTAATCACTTGAACACATGAGCATGTTCGTTGCTGTCTAAAATAAGGAAAAACAAAACAGTAAAAATGTAACAATTTTTGTCTGTATAATTTTATGCAGTATCTGTTAAAACAAAACTGCTGGCAACCTCATTATTTTTAAAACAGAACTCCAACGGTATATTTAGGATTTTGTTTCGGAGACGGGGGCTAAACAGAAAATAGCAATAAACTTGATTTTATTACAATATTATATATATACAGTATAGTATATATATATATACAGGGGCGGATCCAGGATATGATCAAGGAAGGGGCTAAACCATATTTTGCCGTTTTACCCTGTGTAAAGCAGAATTGAAGCCCATTTTATCCAGTGTATACCTGAGCATGAAGGGGGGCTATAGCCCCTACAGCCCCCCTTGGATCTGCCACTGTATATATATATATATACAACTACATATTGAACAGAAAAAAGTATGGCTTAAGTTTCTTTTGTTAGCGGGATTTTAAGCCTTATAGGCCTTCGTAAAAACGCCTCTGAGTGCATCAAATCATCCCCTCACGTATCCGTGAACACCTCCCGGAAAGATTTTTCTGAAAGAAACCTTGAAGGCAAGGTAATTATGCAGTACATGGTGGGTGACACACGCTTTGGGTACGAGTTGAATAACACAAGCGGTATATCGGCGGATATTATTCTGCCGAAAAAGCAGATAATCCTAATGGTACAATCCGCGGCAAAAAACCTGCAACATGAGAATGTAAGTTTATTATGAAATTACGCCTAACAGCACAGGGAATGAACATAACGTCTAAGTGGAACGAATCATGCCAGGATAAACCTCGGCCTCCTCCCGTGCACACTTATTTTGAAGCAAAAGACTTCGTCATTTCACAATAAACTTATATGCTCATGTTGCAGGTTTTTTGCCTCGGATTGTACCCCGAATGGTGACAGAACTGCTTGGATAATGTCCTGGACTACACTGCACTGGTCACTATTCCCAACATATGGACATGAAAGGCAAAATAGCTCAATGGCACCGTAATGTGGTCCAGTGTCACTGCCGTACGCTCACTCAAGTGTTTTTGTTGCGAGATTCGCAAACGCAGTAAGTTTTGGTCACACACACACACACACACACAAATCGAGAGCAGACAGACGAGTTGTGATAATGTATCACATGCAAAACATATGGACTAGTACAGTACGTTTTTGATTTTTATCTGTTTTGAAGACATTACAAAAAAAACTTTAAAATTAAAGGTAGTTTAATTTCGCTGTAGTGAAAACCCTTAAAACGAATTTTGCAAAAAAAAAAAAAAAAAAATTATGTGCACACGCCATACTCTCACCAGCAGGGATGATTTCAGATTACCTTCAGAGGAGACTTTCAATATACAAGGGATGTAGTTGATATTGCAAAACACCAGTAATCTAAGTATGTTAAGCACATTCAGAGATATGGCCACGGGGGTTTTCTTTCATACCTCTGGGGGGAGTTCCCGCAGAAACACTCATTGACTATTAAAAACCTTTTTCCACTTGCAACACCTCTATCAAACAACAAACCTTGATTAACTGATTCGTAATAGCTTTGTTATCTCAAATAATTTGAACTAAAAATTCAAATCACTGGACAAAGCAACGTTTATTTTAAAAAAATAATAATAACTGTGTAACAGTTTCGCCAACTAACTGAACATACTGGTTTCATCAAAAACTGTAAAGAAGTTACAGTGTTTGATGAAGCTAATATGTTGTTAGTTGGCGAAACTGTTATTAGTCCACCAGCGAACGAGTGCGGGCGGCCGATTTTGGAACTAAAATACAAACAACAGTGTTTCTAACCGGATCACTTGTAATTAATCTATTACAGTTGTTTTTGCCCTGTTCATAATAAACCACTTCACGCATATGTTCAAGTTAAGACAAACACAATTTCAAAAGTTATGGAAGTTATTTTCAGAACATTTTAAGGGACTGCAAAAAAAAAGTACATACATCCTCCATATTAATATGACAATAACTTGCGAATAAACTAACCTCAGTGTTGTACAAAGAAACACTAAGAACTTCGTAGCATTAGAGTGTAAGGAATTCCTAATTCATCTGTTAACGAAACCTCGAAGTTCATCTTTGTGAATCAAAGTTATACTTTGGCAACTGCGCTTTCATTGTTTAAAGCAAGTTCTATTGTGTAGTTTTGAGATAAGGCGTCTTCGAAATTGCTACCAATTTGGACCATGTGATCGATCGATTGACAGTACCTTCAGTAACAAATTTGCATTGAGATCATTTTCGGATGTGCTGCAAAAGACTGGTGAGAGAGAAACTGATAATCTAACCGCCTCCGAAGGAGATTTGGATCCGCCCCTAATTAAGAAGGTAGATAAAGATAACTTTCTCTGATATCTAACCTGTCATTATTTAGCATGGTTTGGTAATTTAAAAATCCAGTATTTCTACCATATTTAGAAAAAAATATTTAAAAGAAATAAACCCAATGTTACATTGAGGCGGTAGGGGAGCGATTAAAATTTAAAGTGGGGAGCCTGACAATTGATTTCTTATAGCTCGTGAAATTAAGAAAAAATGAATTTCATATTAAAAAAGAAATACAAAATACATTTTCAGGGTAACTCTTACATTCATTATGTTATTATAAAGTTAATTCGAAATTTGTAACCGCAATCTTTTGAAATTGATTAGAGTGAATAGATATGTATTTAAGAAACAAAACCGCTTGCGTAAGTTTTTCAAAATATCAAGTTAGAAGAACGAAGTTTGTCTTCCACTGCTATCTCATTGCTCAAAGATACCGGCGATGAAACAATTGGCCGGAAATCTACGTAGCACATTTTAGTACTTACCTTGAAATAAAAATACAGCTGTTTAAAGACGATTAATTACCTTTGTCTTTGAATTTCATATGTGCACACAGGATTTGTTAAACAAGACCGTACATCTGATATGTTTGAACTATATGCAACTTATGCTCACGGGCTAAACTCAGTCTTCTGAAGTCAATCGACAAATGATTACGTATTACAGACACAAAGACAACACTAGGCTCCCAAGTTTCAAAATTATATTGTGTATGAAAACAGATAATAGAATTAATTCTTTGTCACAAGAGACCTAGGGTCTGAAAGAAATTCAGAGGGAATTCAAAGGGAATTTCTATATTCATAAATAAAAGTTGTGAATTTATTGTGTATTGAACCAATGATATTTATGCTTACATTACCCATACGCTGATGTTTTATCGATACTTTTATTTCACATTTACCAAAAGGCTGGATTACGATTATAATCCTAAAAGAAAGATACATTGTAATCAGATTTTACAAGGCAATCCCGAAAGACAAGCTATCCAATCCCGTAGCCCTTTAAAAAATTAAGGAAAAATTCTTCTTCACTTCCTTTTCCCCCAAAGGGTTCACATTAATCGAAACAATGAAATGAAATTTCTCTAGTTTAACGTCCCATGATTATGCTCTTTATGCTAGAGGAGACAGATGATTAATGAAAGTGAAACATTGTAAAAGTAATTGTTGGGCTCTCACAGAACCACGTACAACAAAGACACATGCGCTAGCCAATAGACCAACGGAGAGAACTTCCCCAGTTCTCGAGTGGAAACGCATCGGAATTCTTTCTTGGCTACAACTCAAGAAAATAATTTAGTTGTCAATCGATAGACCTACATTAAAACAAATACAAGCATCGCGAGCCTTAACTTGATTTAAACTTACAAGATATTGCGCAAGTATCTAAGCTACCAACCCATAATTAATATTTTAGTCATTACATCTTATTACTGAGTTTTACAGGTTTCTACTGTTTTATAATGAAATCAAATAATACGTAATCATTTTTTTTATATAATCTGTTTAATACACGGTAGAAACTCACTTGTATGCTATCTTGTTCTTAAATTGTTAATTTCCATGTATATGCCATTATCCACAATACATCTGCATTACTGCAGGAATAACCATTACTGCATTCAATAACAACTATATAATTTATGGAGTTCTTTATTAAGCGAAACAGATTAGGCTACTTATAACTTGTAAACTGCAACTTTTGAAAATCGTTGGATACACTGCAGAGTGACGCTCTCCGTTCCCCTGTCCCACCGCGCTTACCAAGAAACTGATGTAAACACTACACTAGCGCCCTCCACGAAAAACCGCACTAATATCCTGGTCAGGTAATACACAGTTATTATTTTTAAATAAGCGTTGCTTTGTTAAGTGATTTGTATTTCTAGTTTAAGCTATTATTCCTAACTAGTTCATACTAGCTTTGTTATATTAAATAGCTTAAACTAGAAATACAAATCACTTAAAGCAACGCTTATTTAAAAATAATAAATGTGTAACAGTTTCGCCAACTAACAACATATTGGCTTCATCAAACACTAACTTCTTTACAGTTTTTGATGAAACCAGTATGTTCAGTTAGCTGGCGAAACTGTTACACATTTATTATTATTATTTTTTTTTTAAATAAACGTTGCTTTGTTCACTGATTTGTATTTTAAGTTTTAACAAATCTTGGTTCAAAACTTTGATAAATTTGTCATTCAACAATGAAATATGACAATACTTATTTAACAATTCATTGTGCTTAAAAATCGACTTCTCACATCTTACAATAGATAAACGCTGCTGATCAAAGAAAAAATAAAACTTTTACCATAAATACTCTTTCCTTATCTATAGAAATAAATTTTTGTTGAAACTTTTCCAGCTGAGTGACACAAATAAGATGTCTGCCAAGCATGACTTTGTTACTTTCTTTCTTTCTCTCTCTCTCTATTTACGTAAAATACTCCCTGTTTTCAGTTGCAAAATATTTATTTCCACAAAAACCACACCCTCCCCTTTCAGCCTAATCGTCTGTTGATTTTCAGTTGGGAAATTTCCTGCTTATTTCACAAATGCACACAAAACAAGAGGAAACTATATATTTATTCATTCATTTACCGAGAAATCATTCCACGGTTGGAACATATGTGATAAGGTCTACAGCTTTACCTGTCGTGATTAAACATTGATAAACCTGACAACGCCAGGCGTTCATTTGTCAAATACGCTCTCTGGGTTGACGACGCTGAAAATGTCAACCGTTTGACAGAATATATACATTTTTTAGTTGTTATAGCACAGCGAACTCTCTACGTTGGACAACATCACTTCCATTGGAAACTAGACAACTCATGAGGCCATTACTTAATTACCACACGATAAATTTGTATTTTATGAAGTAAAACTATTTCTGCAGTGTGAAAACATCGTATTACTGAGTTTGTTATTCCAAATTGATTTCAATTTAAAGAGAAGAGAAACCAGGCATAATTACGTTGGCTACAAAATCGAACGAAATAACTATACAAAATTTTGCTGACACAAGCGGGAAACTTCCAAAACTTTTAGAACAAAGAAACGAGATTTTCTGAAATCAAAAATTAATGAAGCGGGAAACTTCCAAAACTTTTAGAACAAAGAAATGAGATTTTCTGAAATCAAAAATTAATGAACTAGAAGAAAAAATTTAAAAAAATCGGGAGATATATAAAGCATCAACGAATTCAACAAAAGCTTATCAACTTCGTACTTATATATTAAAAGAAAGTCGACGGAACAATTATCTTTGAAGCATATAGCATCTTGAAGAGATGCAAAGATTTACTTTGACGGTTTGCTTAACACGCAGCCCAAAACTAATATTCATGGAGAAAGGGAAATACACACAGCAGAACCATATATTTCAGAGCCTAACCGAACAGAAGTACAAATCGCTATAAAGAAATTAAAGAAACACAAATCTCTGGTTAATTTTAGCTGGAGGGGAAAATTGTGGAACGAGATACATAAACTAATTCTTCTTATCTGGAACAAGGGGCAATTGCAACAAGAGTGGAAGGAATCTCATTGTTCCAATTCACAAGAAGAGCGACAAAACTTATTGTAATAATTACCGGTGTACTTCTCTTATATCAACATCCTATAAAATCCTCTCATTGGTATTAGAAAGAGTGACCCCATACGCAGATAAAATTGTTGGAGATTATCAGTGAGGATTTAGGGGAAATCGATCTACTATAGACCAAATACTTACCATTCGACAAATACTTGAAAAGAAATGGGAATACAATATCCCGGCACAGTTCGTGGCATAGAAAATGTTACAAAAAATTTAAGCCCAATTACTAAGAAACTTGTGCCGTGTGCTTATGCATTCAGAAACACATGTCTCGATCGACTCAATGCTCCTTGTATTCAATCCAACTCCTCCCCCTTCTTCTCATCTCCTCTTTCCAAAGCAGTCTGTGTGATGTAATACTCTTTCCATTCTGACGAAAAAAAAACAGTAACCATTTACAAGCTTTATAGATCTAAAACAATCTCTTTCATTAGTTTCTTCTGAAATGCCCTTTTACAACCTGAATAAAAAAGTATCACAAAATGTTCCCATAGCCTTGCATTCTTTTCTTTCTTCAAAGACTACGTATCACATCAAGCTAGGAAGATGCTCCTATTGAAATTTATCCTATGGAAATTGTCGATCACGACAGTACGTTTTGTGTTTCCCAAAGTTTGTAATGCGGACACAGAGTTCTAAAAACTACTGACAGAAATGAGTGTTATTCAATGATTAATTTAATTTCGTTTTCCAGTAATTGCAAGCAAGTGTTCCAGGGCCGTCATTTGGTTAGGACAGGAGAGTGTAATTCCCACTCCCTTGATAAACACATATTGTTTGATCAAATATATAGTAAAACACTAATATAAAAAGTGAAACTCGTATGCCGACGGATAATCCCCTCGAACAAAATCTAAATTGACGCTGCTTTTAGCAACAAACCTATAGAGTTACAATAGCGCAATGCTGGAGCGCGCTCACATTTGGTTTCAAGAGTCGAATGTTTGATTCCAAGCCATGTGCGTTCATAGCGGACGACATTGAGAGAGAGAGAGGGATGATTTACATATGCAAGTTTAGAATTGGAGAAAAAAAATGATCTGACAGTATACATATTATGAAGAAATTTGTGATTTTTTGAAACAGAAGAGGGGAAGTTTCCGAACTGCGTGAATCACATCAGGCAGTAGTCGAAGTAAGGTGGAGTGCTCTTTTTAAAGTATTAGATGTTGCGAAGGCAGAGAAAGATCTTAAGATCTGGGGAATTAAGAATTTAAAAAAAGCTTCCGCTTCCGAGACGGGT
Organism: Thermobia domestica; assembly: GCF_964235325.1. Lineage (NCBI taxonomy): Eukaryota > Metazoa > Arthropoda > Insecta > Zygentoma > Lepismatidae > Thermobia > Thermobia domestica. The sequence continues at coordinate 70,625 of NW_027656162.1, forward strand.
TTCGAACCACGAACCTCTGAGTTATCGAACCATGGCTTCATCCACAAAGCCACGGAAAACTCTACACGCTCGTTCATATACTTTTCCTTTAACTACGTAGAAACTAATAGAATGGAATATTCCAAAAGTTCACTCGGTGCGTCGTTGACATTGAACGCAGCCCTCTTGTAGCTCAGTTATAGGGTGCATAATGAACCTTCCTTGTTCAGGAACACTTTCTAAGCCAGTAAAAGTTTGTTACTACTGTGTTGAGTTATATTTGATAGAACCGTCTGATAAAGTAGTGCCAAATACTCAGACATAAATCACCTTTTGCGAAGCTGTTAAAAGAAATGAAACGAATCTTCGCAAATGTATTAGACTTTTAAAATGAATAATAATAATAATAATAATAATAATAATAATAATAATAATAATAATAATAATAATAATAATAATAATCAATGTAAATGCGCATGTGTCACTTGGATGCGAATATATAACTTTAAAAAAATAGCGCGTTTACGTCATGGTGTGTTAGATGAATAGATGGATGGTCCTCTAAGGGACTCCTACATGGTTGGTCCTAGGTTCGTATCCCGACCATTGTTATTGTAATTTTTCTTTTAGCTATGTCATATTGTGCGTTCCAGAAGTTCAATTTTGATTTAAATGTAGTCGCAGCTAGCTTACGCCGAAATTATCTTCAAATATGAGATTTGTCATTACATACTTGTCTTTAACTTGTGATGTTTCCACTTTGATATTAAATTTTACAACCTTAATGTAATTCATTCCCTTATGTCATATCACGATTAAGTTTTGCACAACAACAACAGTCGGGCGGTAATACAATATTCCATTGTTATTGTAGTATATTTATATATCTTTAGAAATTTTTGACGACTCAGAAAAAAACGTACAGTGGACCGTACGATGCAACATGGACTCCTGGAGGAATTTCAAACGAATTTAGTATACGTATAAATTACCATCTGTAAAATATATTGTGGGGGGTAGGACACTGAAACCATTCCTAGGAAGGGAATGGTGACAGTAATAGAATGTAAAAGTAATAGAATACGAAAGATTTTGGTGTCGAATTCATAGTTTGAGAAACATGTTTTTTCTTTTAATAAATTGTATACTAATATACTAATAAAAAAAAACTTTAAACTCTTATGAAGGTGGACAACCTTGTTCCTTCAACCCTTGTAAAATCTAAAATGATGCTACTGATTCAGACCATACACCTCTTACATCCTTATCTATTAATAACGATAAGAGTTTTAATGTTGTGTACTTCAGTATTAAATGAGTTATCTTTCAACTGCAGCATTGGACTTCTTACATTTATATGGTCTAAAACTTCTCTTCAAACATTCAAAAGAGGTTCAAACTTGGAAAAATATAATCAGCCCATTTATTTCTGTTATTCCGTCAAGGCACAAATTATATTGGCTGAGTTTTTTTTTTTTTTTTGTAAAGTTTTCGTTACTTTTTCTAACCTTTCTGCTATAGGTTTCACTGTCCCAAATTGTGCACACTCCATCTTATTCCAAAAAGGCTAAGAAGAAAAGAGATTGCCCACCGCAGTATTTTAATAATATTTGTAAAAGATTGTTAAATCCATATATTTAAGTCTAATTTTGTTTAATTTAATCAATAGGAAAGTTATAAAAAAATTAAAAAAGAAAGATTTTTTTTTATCGGGTTTACCACCTCCCTTATAAGTGATCCTGATGATATGTTTAGATTAAACATTCTTTACACATTCAAACACACAAATTTGTAAGTCATATAAATTTTGAAACGCATTTGGTGGTTTCTAAGAACACAAATTATGACCTCGAGTACTTGAGCTCAACCTGAATAAATTTAACTGTCTTTAATAGCCGATCGAGCAGTAATCCAATAATGTGTATGGGATCCTTTGTATGTTTTCTGTTTATAAATATAATGGATTTGATTGGTATTATATAGTCATGTGGCAACCCTCAGCTTGTAATGTACCATACAATCGGGGTATTGAAATTTTTGTTTGGAGGGGCCCAATGTTTTTTGAACGTACTGTATACTGTAGATTTTTCAATATATATTTTTCGGTCCATGTAGTAAATTTATTTGTTCTTTACTTAAATCAAAATCAATGTGGAAGCTTCGGGATAATCTAATAGAAATTATATTTCGGGGAATAATATCTTTATTTATACATTATTTTATTGTAAATCCTGTATATGAGCATTACAAAGGAATGAGTATTGGAATTATATACTTTAATGCTATACGAAAACATAGGCCTACAATTGGACAGAAATTCTTGAAATTATCCACCAATCTGATACTTGGAAGAATAATTTAGATCCCCTTTGTCCCTTTGAGATGCCCATATCCTCCCAAAATCCGGTTTCATTCAGTTTTTACTATTTTCTATTCGCTTTATATTTTCCACCGCCAAAACTCTTTGTTCTGATTGGAACTATCTCCGGGGCTAGTATTAAGGCGCAATTCTTGTCATTCTCCACTTGGGACGAGCTTGAAGCCAGACCATGCTAATTCCACTCTCAAAAATTTTGGATTTTGAAATGAAAAATGCAGTAATATCAGGTAAAATTAGTTTCAGTTAGTAAATAAACTTGTTGAAAGCAAGAGGAAGCCCTGAACTGTAAAACTCTACAGTGAAAACAGACAGAAAATCAAAAATCAGAGATATGGTCTTCAACCCAAAGCGACACCATGTTCGTAAATGTTAATAGTGATCGACAGGATACATCGTAGTCAGTGTGATGTTTTTCAAAACAGTTTGAAGAGTAGTGTTTCCCTTGATAACTCTCGTTATCCTAATAATTATCCTATTAGGTTGCGATAGGTCTATCCTAATATAGCTTTTGTTTGTATATGTAGTAAATGTAATTTTTTAAATTGTAACATGGTGGTAGGTGTAGATTTCTTCGTGGTTGAATTAATTACTATAATATCAGTGTAAGTTAGAACAGGGACTCTCCCTTATTTCTGAGTTGATCACGACTTCCAACACATTATGGGCTAAATAAAGAATAAAGAAAGGGTTCTTTTCCCTTCAGGAAAGGGACCCTTACCATTAGTAGTTTCAATATGTCCTTTCTGGGGCATTGAAATTAATTCTGCAATTAGAAAACCATGATTTAATTAGTAAGAGGGTCATTGGGCTCTGATTATTCAGTTTCCTTTTTTCCCAGTTTATACAGCCGGTTTAGGATGGTGAAATTTAGTGATTGTTTGGTTTACGTATAGTTCAGTTCTGTGATAATATGATTTAATATGTTTAGTGATATGTGTTAGCATGTGTAACTTCCTTAGTTGATGTTTGATATGTGTAATTTAATGTGTGTTTACTGTGTATGTATGCATGTAAACTTAGTCTATTTAAGGGCAGTGTATTGTTGCGTATTGATTATTTATCTCTTTTGGTCCGTCGTAATAGCTATATTGATTCATAATAAAAATTCACAGTGACACTGTACCGTAATTACATAGTATACTGATTATAGCTAAACAATGACAGCACACAAGCGTATTTAATAGTGCAAAGTTTGTTTTTATACTACCAACTCCATCTCGTGTCGGGCTAAGAACTATTCGCCGCTAGTTTTTTTGTTACTCCGAAACTCAAGGATTTAGCCAACTCGAAAATTACCCTTTTTTGTGATTTAGAAATATGTTTCAGCTTCGGCCCATATGAATAAATGAACCCATCAAATACATTACTAATTGGTTACACTGTAAAGTACAATATGTTACATAGTCCAATAGTTAAATAATTAACAAGAAAGAAATTTGCGTATGTTCTTAAGCAGAAGTTAGCCTATATGATGCTATTTCCGTTGCCAGGTTGCAATGTCAATTTCTTTCCCTTTCGTTGCGTTCAATGGTTAACGTCATTATTGTTCTCGGAATATAAATACATTTAGTTAAAAATATCGTTAGTAATATTGCATTTCTTTGCGTATATACGATTTTTAAGCTATGAAGTGGAATATAGTATGGCTCGTATTGCAAGAGAGTCTTGGTTCATGCGACTTCTCGTGTACCGGTCAGTACGCGATGATTTCTGTAGTGTCCTATAGGTTTTAAAATATATGATGTGACTGTTTCGAACAGTCTTGGGTATAATTAAATTATAGGGTGTCCAAAAATGAATCTATGTTATAGAGTGTAAATGAATATAAGTGAATAGGGGAAGGCGTTGTACCTGTGAACACTTTTAGAGTCTTCGAAATTTTCGTGCTAATTATTCAGCACTTTTTCCCCAATTTTTGTCGTACATTTGAAGTGTCACCTCTTTGCTATCAGATAGGGTGATTTTTAAACGTGTTACATAACTACAATAACTTTTATAAGATAAAATAAGAACAAATCCGTTTTGTTCATAGGTACATTATGGTCGTGTACCATTGGACAGACCCTCTTGTACCTTTGAACAGTGATAATTACAATGTTTCTGCGGCAATAATATAAAAAGAAGCCACAAATATTAACAGTTATAAATTGCAATAAAAGGTTTAGCTATAAAAAGCTGCCCAGAATTAAAGTTTTATTAATTAAATTTAAAATTGAAGAGAAGTTCTAACAAAAACTTGTGAACAATAAAGTTGAGCATATACAACTCTTAACATTATGTTATATAATAAGCGAATATATAGAAACTACTTAAAATTATAATTAATAACTTTATATCCTAACATAACCTATATAAAATATATCAATTGTTTTAACTACTTACATTGTGTAGCTTTAAACAGTATCATTTATCGTTCCAAGGTACACGATGCATTAATGTTCATAGGTACAAGAGGGTCACCATTACGAAAAAAGTTCTCCACTAGCTTAAATATTGAACAGAAGTTAAAACTAAAAATATTACTGTATTCACCAATGATTCTACCCAAGTTTGGACAAATAAATATCACAAGTTGCGAAAACCGAAGAGCACAAAACTCAAAGGGTAACTACAGAATATCTTCGTTTTGGGGGTGAAAAAATTAAAAGGAACATTACTCGACACAACACTCAGTAAACAACAGCCAAACGCGTTTGTAGTGCTTTTTTTCATTTAATCTTTCAAATGAATTTTAATCAGTGCACCTAGATAGCTCTGAATTCGAGAAAAGCACAGGTGTTCAAAGGTACATTGTTTCAAAGGTACAACGCCTTCCCCTAATAATAATATATATAATTAAATTAGTGTGAGTAAATGATATATGTGCCCAGTGTATTCTTTGCAACATGCTAAGGTATTGAGTGTTTATGTATAATGACTGTTTCGAGTACTGAACCCTACATTACAATTTCGTATGAGTAAGTGTGTTTTGTGTAATCGACGGACTATATTTGCGCTTTGTAGCTTAGCATTCAATCGTAATAGTGCGTACTCACTAATCACCTAGTCTGACGATACGAAAGGCAGTCATGTAACAAATAATTCCGGATATTTTCCAATTAATCACAGAACAGAATAGCTGTTTGCAGAATTTGTACAATTTAAATATACGCGTTCAGCTCACATTTGCGATACTACTATGCAACTCTGATTTTTTTCCACGTCACCTGATTAAGTTCATTGCTGTTCGCGGAGGTGACACAGTGGATAGGGTTGAATAATATATAAAATTTATTACAGTAGAATCTCGTTATATCGTACCAAGTTGTCGATCATCCTCCTCCAAATATTTTCGTTTTCCTTAGTTTTGAACCAGGTAGTGATTGAAATTAAATGACACCTCAAGGTTGGCGCCCTTGCGGATGTGGGAGCTACTAGTAAGATTTGACATATAACTTACTAATACAAAATTGCGGTCCTTGGTTGCTATAGTTCCGAAATATCTAACAAATATAAAATGTGAATGTTCAAAGATACCGCCGCATGATATATATATATATATATATATATATATATATATATATATATTCATTCTCTCTTCAATCTTTGTAATATTATTAAGTAACATATGTAATGACTAACATCATCTGCATTAAACTGCATGTAGCATGGGATTCAGGCAGCTCATCGTAACCCTATTGTATTCTTAAATCTTCCTTCAAGTTAGTAAACTAAAATCCTTCCGTAAAACTACGTTTCGATTTCCATCCCTCCCATTCGGATCCTCAAACTTGACCAGTGTTTCTACCTGAGTAGTTGTATTTCGCAATACAAACGAAAGTCAATCTGAACTCAGAATTCTCGTTCCTATACATACAGATGGTGATCAGAAAAATGGAAACACCTGAACGAAATTGCAACTTACTAGATTAATATGGTGTCGGGCCACCTTTCGCCTTCAGAACAGCCTTGATGCGACGTGGGATGGAGGCATAGAGGTCGTGAATGGTAGCAAGTGGAAATTTACACCATTTCTCGTGCAGGGCATCGGCCAGTTCTGTGAGAGAGGATGGAGGTGGAAATCGTCGCCGGAGTCGTATTTCCACAGATGTTCAATTATGTTGAGATCTGGCGATTGCGCGGGCCAGGGGAGGTGTTGAACTTCATCCTGATGTTCCTCAAATCACGCTGCAACAACGCCAGCTAAGTGAATGGGTGCATTATCATCCTGGAAGATGGCGTCATTGTCCGGGAACAACATCCGGACCATAGGATGCAAGTGGTCTCCTAAAATTGCGACATAATCGTTGGCAGTGATTCGTCCGCTAAGTGTGACCACAGGACCCAATGAAAACCATGATATGGCGGCCCACAGCATTACCGAGCCGCCTCCATGTTTCACAGTTGGGCGGAGACATTGCAAATCATGTTTCTTTGGGCGTTCTCCACACATAAACACGGCCCGTGGTTGGGAATAGGGTGAAGGAAGACTCATCCGACCATATCACACGTTTCCAGTCCTCAACGGTCCAAGTTGCATGGTCGCGGCACCATTTGCGGCATGCGAAAGCGTTATGGTCCCTGATGAGCAGTTTGGCCCGTGCAACACGACCCCGTAAGTTCATGTCATGTAATTCGGGGCGGACTTTGATTGTCGATACAGAGTGGGGGAGGTGCTGATTGAGTTCATCCTTCCCTTCCTCCGCAGTGGCACGACGGTTCTGCGTGGCAATGCGCTTTAATACCCGGCGTGACCTGTCACTCATGATTTTCTTCCGCCCACTGTTCCGCTTCCCCGATGTGGTTTTCCCGTGTTTTGTGGAGGCCGTCATCACCTTCGCCACTGTTTCACGCGGCATACCTAACACAGTAGCCACTGCTGTCACACTCACTCCACATAACCGCGCACCAACAATTTGCCCTCTTTGAAAATCTGAGAGGTCTCCGATTTTACACTACCTCCGTCTGCTGCAGCCACTGGACACTGCTGTTCCACTGCGCCTGACGTAGTATGGAGACCGACCTAACACACCACCACCAGCGGTCCGGCGCTGCGGGCGCCACGACACCACTGCCAACCCATAAATTTGACATGTTGCCAACTACAGGTGTTTCCATTTTTCTGATCACCATCTGTATATATAGTGTGAATCTAACGATAATTGTGTGTACTTAGTAGTAGAAAGTGATATTCATTGAAAGATAGTCAGTGAATGGGATAGTAAGTGAATGATAGAATAAGTAACATTAGTCACCGTGATATCGGTGACAAGACTTTGATATCTTAACCCCAGAAATGGGAGAAATGTATTCGATAGATATTTCTACGTACAGAATGTCTGTTAATAACGATAAGTAAACGTAATCTTATGTGTGTATAAGAAATGCAATAAAGTGAAATGCATGGACACCAGAAAGGGTGCTTCGACACTACGTATAATATTATAGCTCGTCTGAAAGTACGAGAGAGAGGACTATTATAACTACTTTCAAAATGTTCAAATATGGGATAAGGACTCATTCCTAACCCTCATTTTAAGATATTTTTTTCATTCATCATATTGTATGTTATACTTATTCACGGACGTATTTTTCCCAAGTTAAATAAAAATATATTTTTTCTTTTTTTCTGTAAATTTATTTTATATATATATATATATATATATATATATATATATATATATATATATATATATATATATATATATATATATATATATATATATATATATATATATATATATATGTGTGTGTGTGTGTGTGTGTGTGTGTGTGTGTGTGTGTGTGTGTGTGTGTGTGTGTGTGTGTGTGTGTGTGTGTGTGTGTGTGTGTGTGTGTGTGTGTGTGTGTGTGTGTGTGTGTGTGTGTGTGTGTGTGTGTGTGTGTGTGTGTGTGTGTGTGTGTGTGTGTGTGTGTGTGTGTGTGTGTGTGTGTGTGTGTGTGTGTGTGTGTGTGTGTGTGTGTGTGTATATATATATACACTATTACATTGCTGTTATTCAGTTTCATATGTAGATTGATACATTTATACGTATACTTATCACATGTTTATAAAATTCTGTTTAATTTCTCAGTAGATGTAATAAATGTTCAAATTGTAGTTAGATGGTTTCTTTTAAAGCTATTTTCACCCATGTCGATACGCTGTCCTGTACGTATGTGTGTGTGCGTGAATGAATGACAACTTTATTTTTTAAGTGGAGTGTTTATAATAAGTGTGGAATAGCATGTTTTATGTATTAATGTATGATGGAAGTCATGGAAGTTAACTAATCCTAAAGTAGTTTCAATCGGCTCTGGGAAAAAGCCAAAATAACAGGATGAGCCTGAATAACGAAAGTCTTTTCAGGAATCTCACAACTTCTATTTGTAAAAATTAAGTACATTACTGTGATTTTTGTACTTGGTTGATTCAGATGTGTGTTCGATCTCCATTATGAATATTCAGATACTGGATACAGGTTATTTAACATTTCGAAATAATAGACAAACAATTAAATTAAAACTTCTCGTCACCTGGGCTGGGTTAGGGCAACTCCCACTTATGCAGTTGCCTGGATCCAGGTCGAGGTAGTATGAGGGAACATGTGTCTCTTCGAGATCACTTCAGAATTGATCCTCAAGTAATAATCTTCGAATATGAATCACTTTTTAATAACTATTCAAGTTTCTTTAAAACATTTCCATAACTATCTAGCAATCCTTAATCTTTAGTTCATTCTTCCTTTCTCCTTTTCCTCTTTTCCTCCTTTCTCCTATGTCCTTCTTTTCTTCCTCACTCTTTCATTTCCTCTTTCTAATAAAACTGAAGAGGGATCGTGACTGGGAGTTGTCGCTATAGATACGGTCATTAAATTATTTTGATGTATCTCTTCGGGAGTCCGATATGAATTACTAAATTCTTAAAAAAAACATATAAAGCAAGAATTCCAAAATTTATTTATTTATTATTTTTATTTCATATCTGGCTACATTATAAAATTAAAAGATTTCAGTTTAAAAATAAGACGGCGACTAACTTTCCCAATCACGATAACCTATTTGAAGCTTGTAAGTCGATTTTGTATAAATCTTCAGGATTATGATATAAGATAAATCAGCAAGAACAATACCGTGGCGAACACCAACAAAAACGAGTTGTGGCAAATGACATCGTAGCAAACAGCACGTAATCATCCGAAAGGACTTGAAACAATTATTTCATATAGCGTTTTGTAGATGCTATTTGACTTTGAGCTTAGTGAAGACTAACAACATAGAAAGATATTTTTGTTTTAACACAGCCAAGTTTCAAGACAGACATAGGTATCTAGGTAGTTAAATTATAGAGTAATAAGATCTAGAGCAGAGCTGTCCAAATGGCGGCCCGCCAAACCGTTTTCTGCAGCCCACAAAGCTCTCACGACATACGATTGTTATTACTGATAATATTTTCATTTATGTTCATTCTTTTAATGTTTCCACTCTTCTTTCGAAATAAGACATCCGTTTAGCGCTTCTGTACAACAAAAAGGCCCGGACATCCAAGGCAACACTGGAGTCGGTAATGTAGCTATAGGCAAGGCATCGCTGCTGAAAGAACGATTACTTCAATTAACCAAACCAAACCAATTAATCATGAAAATTGTAAAGAATCGCTCCAGAAGCTGCCTTGGAGATTCTTCTCTTTTACATCGTCTGCGGCTCGCAACAACAGGATTGCATGTAGATATCCCAGCCCTTGTAAACTGTCCTAGTCACCCTCATTTATCACATTGAATGTAATATTTCAAATACATTTTTATATGTTTCTTTTGTATAATAATAATAATAATAATAATAATAATAATAATAATAATAATAATAATAATAATAATAATAATAATAATTATTATTATTATTATTATTATTATTATTATTATTATTATTATTATTATTATTATTATTATTATTATTATTATTAGCTGCGGCCCTCCACCTTGCAAGCAAAGACGGTTATGGCCCTCAGGCTCATTATAATTGGACACCACTGTTCTAGAGCTTGCTACTCAATTGGCTGTAGTTAAAAAGAAAGAAAATTGTTTGTGATGCAAAAATTAGATTATGTAATATATACAAGTAAGCAAATAATCTTCCAAGTAAAATTTTGAATCCTGTTTTGCTGAATATTCTGTATTAATCACTGTATTAACCCTTTTAAATTATAGCTTTTTTAAAGGTAAATTATAGACTTTCAGTCAAATAGCTACAGCATCATCCCTATTTATCCTACGGTCAGGGTTCGTACCTCATTTTCTTCAGAATAAAACAGCCTTTCAAATGGTACCATTTACAAGTATCCTATCATGTCCCTGAGGCGGGAAATTTTGAGAGAAATTGGAATTTTCCTGAAAAAAAAAATTCAAATTTTGATCCCCTCTGGACCCCCTCTGTGTTAACACACAGCTTTTAAAATCAACTGGAAAATACTAAAGGGTGTACTAAATTTCAATCTTCTATCTTGAATAGTAAAGGTGGTAAAATAAATATTTACCAACGACCTGAGAACATCCTCACAATGCTCCAGATGACCTGGATGTAATATAAACATTTCCTGAGACATCCCTATTTATGCTAGGATCATGATTCGTACATCATTCTTTACAGAATAGAATATATTTACAAACGGTACCATTCACATGTCTCCATCATGTATCTGGGATGGGAAAATCGATAAAAAAAACGTTTTGTTTAAAAATGCCCCTTTCTTTTTACCTTTTTACCCTTCTGGACCCCCTGTTTTAACGCAGACATCTGAGAAAACTGAAAAATACTAAGGGATGCATTGAAAGTTTGTGAAAAAGTTCAATTTTCTACGTGCAAAAGTAAGCCCGATAAAAATAATAAAAATCGACGCAACAAAAATATTTTTTTAAAGTTATGACATCATCACAACCTATGTCTCGACGCAGAAATGCATGAAAGCGTACAGTATGTAACATGTTCTACAATGCCTCTAGGTTTAAAAAAACAAACAACAACAAAGAAAAACAAAGTAAAAAGCTTTATTGGAAATTTTTAAAATCGATTAATGAATATTCTATCCTATCACCTAAAGATAGGTGATATAATTTAAAAGGGTTAAACGTACTTTGTACGCGTTGGAGAAGCGATACTTGAGCAGAAACTCCAATAATAATAATTGTAAAGTACGAAATTGTTACTAAATATATTTAACAAAAAAAGTATTGTATAAAGTTCTTGAATTTGGTCACGAGCACGTGTACGCTTCCCGGTGAGATCACGCAAATGATGAGAATTCCAAGTTGTCAAATATTGTCTCTTGCTGGAAAAGGCCATTAAACTACAAACAAACAGATCTTTGATGTAATTCTCAAGTATTTTGAGCAAAGTTTACTTCAACTCAGAGACTCAGACATAAAGTAATACAAAAAGATTCATTTGTTGTGCTAAGGAAGGAGTTGTACTTTCTCTAAGCACCCCCTTCCGTGTGATGTCCTTGAGGTGTATGCGGTGACATCTCGACTCTGATAGGACGGTGACGTCTCACACAGCTTTCTGACACGTAACACTTTCTGTCCTCATTTCAGTCTTTCAACACTCTTCCCTTCATTATCACTTATGACAACACACACACACACACACACACACACACATAGCGATAAACACCTGTGAATAAGTTTCCATTCGTTTCACTCGAAATTACATCAAATTTCCACGTTGGATAGTCGGGAAGTTACTACAATGGTACCTCACACTACGTGTGTCCTTGCAAGTCATCCCAGTTGCCGTAGAATAATATTCGCTACGAATGTACCTATTTGTGAGGGGATAGCTGACTAATGAGCAGTGGTGTCTGCAGAGTTCTACAAGAGGGAAGCCACACAGACAATGGCGGAGAAACAAGTTTTGCACCTCCCTTCCAGCAAAATCTATCCACATCTTTGGATCCTCTACTGATTTTCACAGATGGGGAAAACCGCTTGTTATAGAAACCCGAAACTGGTTTCTGAAAACCAAAAGCCGGTTTTTTGTGCCCAGTAGTACTGATTTTTCACTTTGAAGACATTCTTTAAACTGTTTTGATACCGTCTATCAAAAGTAGTTCCTTTCTCCCCTCCCTCTCTTTCCTGCCACCAAAACCTCTAGCACATTCCTCATGAAATAATTCCTTCTTAGCCAATGTCCCAATCCGTTTCTTTCCTTCCTTTCAATAATATATCTAAACTTGCTCCTTTCTCTCCCACCATTTCTAACATTCTCTCTCATTTGTTTTCCGGTCGACACAGCTTTTCTTCATTCTTCTCCACATCTACTTACATTTTGAAAGCTTCTACGCTTTTTTTTCAACGTTTCTGCGTAATATCCATATTTCGACCCCGATATAGTAGGGGAAGGCGTTGCACCTTTGAAACAATGTACCTTTGAACACCTGTGCTTTTCTCGAATTCAGAGCTATCTAGGTGCACTGATTAAAATTCATTTGAAAGATTAAATGAAAAAAAGCACTACAAACGCATTTGGCTGTTGTTTACTGAGTGTTGTGTCGAGTAATGTTCCTTTTAATTTTTTCACCCCCAAAACGAAGATTTTTTGTAGTTACCCTTTGAGTTTTGTGCTCTTCGGTTTTCGCAACTTGTGATATTTATTTGTCCAAACTTGGGGTAGAATCATTGGTGAATAAAGTAATAATTTTAGTTTTAACTTCTGTTCAATATTTAAGCTAGTGGAGAACTTTTTTTCCGTAATGGTGACCCTCTTGTACCTATGAACATTAATGCATCGTGTACCTTGGAACGATAAATAATACTGTTTAAAGCTACATAATGTAAGTAGTTAAAACAATTGATATATTTTATATAGGTTAGGTTAGGATATTAAGTTATTAATTATAATTTTAAGTAGTTTCTATATATTCTCTTATTATATAACATAATGTTAAGAGTTATATATGCTCAACTTTATTGTTCACAAGTTTTTGTTAGAACTTCTCTTTAATTTTTAATTTAATTGATAAAATTTTAATTCTGGGGAGCTTCTTATACCTAAACATTTTATTGCAATTTATAACTGTTAATACACTGCTCCACAAAACTTAAGCAACTCGAAGAAAGTGGCAGAAAATAAAGCGACACGAACACTGAACCAAGTATAATGAACAACCAGAGGGTCCAGATGCGCAATGCAACAAAAGTGAAGACGAACAATACAGTTAGGATGTACAGAGTGACCAAAAAGTTCAGCACAACGATACCTCAACAGGTGAAGCTGGATTGTGCGAGGGCATAGGCAGTCAATATGGCGTGTGACCACCACGAACAGCTATACAGGCACGACATCTGGCCTCCATGCTGCAAATCAGAGTGTTGATCAAGCCTTGCGGCAGATGGCGCCACTCCTCGAGGAGAGCTGTTTGCAGATCAGGGAGAGTGCGTGCTGGTGGACTGCGCTGCGCTATTCGCCGCCTAAGAGCATCCCACACATGCTCGATAGGTTTCAAGTCCGTCGAATATGCAGGCCATGCAATACGCGTAATGTTTTCGCACTCCAGGTACTCGGACACAAGATGTGCACGGTGTGGGCGGGTATTGTCATCCATGAATAGGAAGTCTGGGCCAAATGCTCCGCGGAAATTGCGCACATGTGTATTGAGAATTTCATCCCGGTACCGTCTTGCTGTCAAAGTGCCATGTTACACAATATGGAGGTCCGTTTTCCCATCCAGCATAATTCCACTCCACACCATAATGGAACCACCGCCATAGGACGGCCATTCAGCAATGAAGTTTGGATGATAGCGTGTTCCTGGCTCTCTCCACACTAAAGTCCGACCAGAATAAGACGACAGGCTAAACCTCGACTCATCGGAGAACATGACACGCCCCCACTGGTGTTCACCCCACGCAACATGTTCCTGACACCATGTGTAACGCGCACGTTTGTGCTCCAGCTTCAATGGCACACACAGCACAGGCCTTCTTGCACACAGTCCTGCTCTATTGAGCCGCCAACGAACAGTTTCACGACTCACGTGTTGTCCTGTAGCCTGAAACAACTCATTGGCCAGTTGAGAGCACGAAGCTTGACGGTTACGTTTGGCAGCAATTGTGAGAAATCGGTCATCGACGGCCGACGTCTGTTTCGGACGGCCTCTTCCATGACGTCTATTGACTTCACCTCCATTTTGGAAGCGACTCCACAGCCTCGACACAATTTTTTGTACACGTTGAATTCCTGCGCCATTTCCACTTGCGATCGGCCCAATTTACAACGATATATTCTTATTATAATGGTATTGTCAATCTGTACCCGTTTATGTCAATATGATCAGAGGCGCAATAATCAAACATATACATATAGTTGAAAAGAGAAAACATTCTTATTGACATGTTGTCATGGAAAAGATTATTATAGTGATGATACATAAAATGGACGGATATAAATGCAAAATGTTTGTACAAACAGAAGAATAAATTATCAAATCCGGACACAATTCATGTTTATGGTCAGTAGTCATTAGTTAATATGTTTAATGTTATAATCTAATGATTTAAATATACATGGTAACGAATTAGGGCTAAAGTGAGTATATTATTCGCTTTATCTGGTGCCGTAGACCCAGGGATATACTGAAAACCTTTAGTTCCGAAGGATAGTAAGAACTGAGTTTATGTGTGTATATATATGAGTTTCACTACTTTGAGAAGTGGGAAGAAAATCCAAAGAATTGGCAATATGCAGGATTCCGAGATTGAAGAAGTACCCAGTATTTTAAATGAAACCATATCTGGAAATGCCGTAACTGTGTCCGAACGTTCTAATCTTATTGATATGATTAGTCAACTACTAGATGCTAAATTTGATCAACAGCAAAAATTGAACGATGAAAAGCTAGAACAGTTACTAGAGCAACATAAATCTCTTGCAGATAAAGTACAAGGTGTACAAGAAAATTTTGATCGCTTGCAACACAATTTGAAAGAAAATTTGCAAGTATTAGCTGATGAAGTTACCATCAAAATTACAAATGATATGACGCGAGAAGTTGATACCAGATTCCAACAATTCAGTAACAAATGGCAAGGTAGACAGGATCAACTAACTCTAGAAACTGAATCGATAAAGAAAGTCGTTGAAGCCATGGAATCGACTACAGCCCAACAAAAAATTCAGATAGCAAATATCACTGCCCAGGCCAACTCACATAGCATACTGATATCTAACATACAAGAGGAAATCAGATCGTTACAAGAAAGGGAATGTGACTACAATAATCCTGTGTATAAGGAAGCTTTGGATACTCCCAATCAACAGGAAACATCGCATCACTGCCCGAGAACTCCATTAATAGAAACAGACGGGATATCTTCTTCTGAGAGTTCTACTGATGATGATTTAGTTACAGAAAACCACAGAAGACGATTCAAAAGTCGTGATCGCAAAAGGAAAAAGGAGATAAATAAGCAGGAAAGGGGTCCAGACCATTATCAACGCCAACGAAACCACAACGATAGCAAAATGAATGTCAAGGTCAGCGAAATCAAGGCCATGACAAAATTCAGCGGTAAGTGTGACGAAACCGCAAGCTCGTTTTTAGAAAAATTCGAAGCAGAGTGTGAAATTATGGGCGTAGCTCAGTCTAAATTTATGAAGTTGTTGCCACATCTGTTACTTCCCCCTTGTTCCTTGTGGTTTAAAGCTATTCGCGACCATATAAAATCCTACGAAGAATTCAAATGGGCCCTGTTGGCGAATTACGAAAATGATTTCTTGTTAGCTAACCGCGATGCGATGGTGCGAACCCGACACTATTCACCTCGGGTCGATAAATCCCTTACGGATTTTACAATCAATGCATACAATGAACTCAAACTCGTCAATCCGTTTCAGCCCGAATCCAGAATAATCGCTTCCGTACGCATTTTATTGCCGTATAAATTACAACAAATTCTGTTGTCAGCTCAATGCGTAAACTTCAATCATCTCATAATCTTAGTTCAAAACTTTGAGAATCAATTCCCGAACCCTAGCGGAAGTAACCGTAATCCGCCTAATCCGATTCCCGTCAGAAACCTGAATATAACTAATGAGAATACCGAAAATCTTCGCAGCGATGAGAGATCACGTGATAATACTGGCATTGGAATTAGTGAAAGATTTGTTATGCGTACTGGAACTGGAAATAATGGGAGATTTAAAACCGACAGTAGAAACGAGACGAATCATGGCAATACAAGGAATAGTTGGGTTAACAGAAGAAACTTCCGAGGAAGACGCAATTTCGATAACAATGTGATGCATGCCAATGTGACTCAAAACAGATTTAATTGGAGATCTCGAGATGGCAGGAACTGTCGAAATAGGACCGAAGTAATAAATGAAACAGGAAATGGATCAAGAGAGAATAACCAAGATTGTGGTGTTCAATGCACTCTAATGGATCCGTTTGTTAACCCTAATTTAAACTAAAACCTGCTGGTATGGTTGGGGTTAATCCCATATCAGCTGAAGATTCTCGTAATTGTTTGTCCCGAGATTCATCTAATAATTTATTTGAGAACGATAGTAATTTATTTATGGATAACAATTCTTAATCTATTCTCTTGAATGTTACGAGTTGTGTTATAAGTACTTCATTTGAACTTTATATTTGTGCAACATGTTATGATGTGATTAATTTATTTTACCTTTGTACTAACTTTGAGTGTTATGTTTATCTTTATTTTACCTTACGTGTTGAAAAGAGATTTGATTGTGTCAAATTGAAATTCATGACATTGATCTCAAATTGAAGTTTCTAAATGTAATTATTGCCTTCTGATCTTGTTGACATTTGATATGATAACGATCTTAATTATAAATAATGTTATTTGTATAAGAATGTTATCCCTCGATATAAAAAAGGGAACAATTAATTAGTAACTCTGCGTGGATCATCAGTTAGTTATAATTTTGAATAGACCCATAAACAATATTTTTAATGACTCGACGTTTTTTTTCTCTGATATGTGATTTGTAATGAAATAAAATGTTGTTATGAATGAATTAATATATAAATATATATATGGAGAAGGGAAAGAGAAGAAAAATACTTATATTGATGTAATAATGATTAATACGAGGATTGATGTAATAATAATTAATACGAGGGCTATTCAAAAAGTGAATGTTTTGAAAATATCCAGGGTTCTTTCCTTCACCGTAATACTGTTACGGAATTCCCGTTCTGGGCGACATTTTATACAACGATATATTCTTATTATAATGGTATTGTCAATCTGTACCCGTTTATGTCAATATGATCAGAGGCGCAATAATCAAACATATACATATAGTTGAAAAGAGAAAACATTCTTATTGACATGTTGTCATGGAAAAGATTATTATAGTGATGATACATAAAATGGACGGATATAAATGCAAAATGTTTGTACAAACAGAAGAATAAATTATCAAATCCGGACACAATTCATGTTTATGGTCAGTAGTCATTAGTTAATATGTTTAATGTTATAATCTAATGATTTAAATATACATGGTAACGAATTAGGGCTAAAGTGAGTATATTATTCGCTTTAAATTCCAACCCATCAATTATTCGCCCGCGGTCAAAGACACTCAAATGTCGTCTACCACCATTGCAAGGTGTGTACCCCACACAAGAACCACTAACTCAATGCTTGGAGCCTCGGACACTACTGGGCTGTGGTGTACGCCTCATGGCATAATTTGTTCACCGCGCTTGCAACGGTGCTGATTATGATATAGAGTGGGTGATCGCCTTGCTTGTGTGTCTCTGTGTATGTGCATGTCACTAACCAGTGTTGAATGGGCCCCACACGTCACTTATACCATGTTCTCTCGGGTTGCTTAAGTTTTGTGGAGCAGTGTATTTGTGGCTTCTTTTTATATTATTGTTGCAGAAACATTGTAATTATCACTGTTTAAAGGTACAAGAGGGTCTGTTCAATGGTACACGACCATAATGTACCTGTGAACAAAACGAATTTGTTCTTGTTTTATCTTATAAAAAGCTATTGTAATTATGTAAGACGTTTAAAAATCATCCTATCTGATAGCAAAGAGATGACACTTCAAATGTACGACATAAATTGTGGAAAAAGTGCTGAATATTAGCACCAAAATTTCGAAGACTCAAAGTGTTCACAGGTACAACGCCTTCCCCTACAATAATGCACACGATAATATTGCAGGTAAAGGAAATTCAAGTTCAATAATTAACCATAATTCACGGTTATATTTCATTAACCTAACTCTGTACTACTTTCTTGTTACGGCCATAATGAAAAGCTTAATGAATATATTCTTCAGTATTAGTTTCATCTTTAAGAGGTCACACGGTTATGCACAGGATCGGTTTTGAGGATTACAAAACAATTAGTTTTTCAACTTTCAAACTATGCTATGAATAAAAATGTCTGAAGTCTTATAGAACTGTTTTGTCCGTCTTTTGACAAGTATCAGAGCAAAAACGGTAAGACATATTAAGATGCGGATGTTTTGAAATTGATTCAGCAATCCCATTTTCCTTCATTAACCTCTTTTCAAACCGGAAGTGGTTCACATTTGATATTTCTGGTTTCAAAGTGTCACAAAACGAAAACAGTAAGATAGCGATAGTAATTTTCTTGCGAACGATTCAACGTCTAAAGACATCATGACCATCGACAACATTACCAAAACCGAAAGAAGTTCAAATTTACTGTTACTTTGTTTTAATTTCGGTTTCAATGTTTATCGCCACAGAACGAAAATGATAACAGATAGCAAGAACCGCTTTTTGCTAACAATTCAGCATCTCAAGAAAACGTGTAGCTATTCAAAACACTTCGCCAAAACTGGAAGTGGTTAAAATTTACTATTATTTCCGGTTTGAATATTCATTTTCGTAGAGCAAGAGTGGTAAAACGTATCAAGAAACGGGTTTTTGTAGTCGATTTAGCGTTCCAACAATAGATTCCATCTCTTCCGTTAACTCTCGGTTCAAACCGGATATGGTTCAAATGATCTGTTTCCAGGTTTAAAATTTATCGCCATAGAACAAAATTGGTAATGGATATCTACAAACCATTTTTGCAAGGGCTACAACGACTGGAGTGAATATATATGGGCCACGGTGGCTCAGTGATGGAGTGTCAATTTCTGGTGCGTGGGGTCCCTGGCTCGATTCTCGTTTACGCCAAGAGCTCCTTCGTGGCTAAGCGGTTAGCGTACGCGCCTTTGGCGTGGGAGACCCGGGTTCGATTCCCGGTGGGAGCTCATGTCCTTCAAATTCCACGTTAATCAGTAGGTCTACGTCTCATATAGCCTCGCTGCTGAACGGGACGTTAAACTCAAAATCAACTCAACTCGCTTACGCCAAGTGAAATTTGTGGTGGACAAACACCGTATGCTTGGGTCTTCTCGTGGTTCTTCCGTTTTCTTCCACATTCTTTATTCCATCATTTTATTCACTTCTCATCATTATCATCTCCTTTAGCCTAGCCGGCATAATCGTGGGACGCAAAACTCAAAGATTTCACTTCAAGTGAATATATATATATATCATCACAACCCGCAACATTATATTGAAACCGGAAATGGTTGGATTTACTACTACTTTTGGTTTTAGATCTTCATAGAGAAAAAAACTGTAAAAGATACTGAGAAGTGTTTTTTCCGTAATTGATTCAGCGCACCAAGAATAGATTATTATCTCTTCGCTTAACCCTCTATTCAAAACCGGAAGTTGTTGAAAAAACTATTCTTTGTTTCATTCATCTCTTGTTTCATTTTCTCTGTTTTATCGCCATAGAACAAAACAGTACGGGATAGTGAGTAGTGGCTTTTTGATATGGATTTAGCATCCGAGGAACAGGTTCTACCTCTGATCTGATTATTATATTGGAACCATTACTTATAGATGCACTACTTCCAGTGGCGCAAATCTGTCTTCAACATTGGGGGGGCGAGTAAGACCGTTCCATATTTTATATATATATATATATATATATATATATATAGATAGATAGATAGATATAGATATAGATATATATAAAAGCGATTTCAAAATATTTATGAAGTTGAAAAACAATGCTAAAATGCTATGGAGGATCAGGAGAGCAAAGTTGTGTTCAATATTTTGCGGTGAGGAGATTTGAGGCTTATTCTGGGGGGACGTCAATTTCTCTTCACTTTCCTTCTTGGTAGCCGGAAACAAATCATCACATTTCTCCCCCAAAAACATATTTCAAATTGTATTATTGGGGGGGACAATCCCCCTAGTTCCAAGATTGGAGGGGACATGTCCCCCTCATCACCCCAGGATTTGCGCCAGTGACTACTTCCAAGTTTTTGAGTATTGAATTCGCATAGTTTGGAACTATTAGTTTTACACTGTAAAACGATATTCACTTGTTCATTATTATTTTCTCAAAAACTGCGTATACGGATTTACACTAATCGATATCAATGTTCAGCTTAATGAGATGTTGCAAAAGTATAAAAATAGTATATAATTTTTATATTACTACTATTGAATAACTTAAATCTATTTTATGTTATAATGGGAAAGGAGAAAAATGAAATCAAATATTTGAGTTTTACGTCCCACGATTATGCCAGCTAGGCTAAAGGAGACTGTGATGAAGAGAAATGAATAAAATGGTGGAATGAAGAAAGTGGGAGGAAACAGGAGAACCCCGAGGAAACCCACGCACACGGTGTTTCTCCACTATAAAGCTCAGTTGGCGCGACCTGGGATCGAACTAAGGACCCCATGCACCAGAGGCGAACGCTCTACCACTGAGCCAATGCGGCTCTGGGAAAAGCTGGCGTATGTAGAGATGCAAAAGCTAGCGTATATTTACTTAAATTTAATTGTTGAAAAAAATCCGGGCGAAAAATCCTCTTAAAACAGTTGTAGAATCCTTTAAGTACTTAGAAAAAAAAAAAAACATTGACGTTTGTGAATGTTTTGGAGATAACAGTCAACTCGAGAAATGTGTTAACGCAAGTCCTTGGAAACTACGTGCAATCCGAACATATACGAGTCTTTATCTGACAGGGCGGTGTGTACTTTACAGTTGCAAGATGCTGGGACAGCTTGTACAAAATCTCTGGCATTGTCTCTTTCTCAGCTTTAAACCTCTCTCCAGGGTGTATTTTTCCATAAATTACAAATTTATTTTCCATGATTACAACTCATTACTCGAATACTACCATTTACTCGTTGTAGTCTACAGGGTGTTCGGAAAGTCTCTATATATCTGATTCGTGACACATTTAAAATCACAAAGAGATATTTAATACGAAGGTTTGCATAATTGTTTATGTAAAATTTGACACTAGTGTCAGAGATTGCAATAAATATAGGTTAATTGTACAATAAATGTTTTCTTTCTTTTTTTTATGTTGTAGAAAGAATTTCATCTGACTCTCAATGATGTATAGAGACTTTCCGAACACCCTGTAAAAGCAACAAATATTTTTGAATCTTAGCTGCGTGAAAACATCTGTAAATTCAAACACTACTATACTTGCAAAGAAATGAGCACAATTATTTACATTTTTGTGGATATTGTGTTGTTCAGCAGAAACAGGTTATCCTTACAAGGATCAACAACCGTATGAACTACTCCCATTTAATTGAATGTCAACCAACGCTAACCGAACAATAACGACTACGCTTACAGGTGGCTTTTTTGGGATGACGGTAGTTATATATTACATAGTAGTTCTTTTAGAGGGAGAGGTGAAATAACGGAAAGCTTCCATTTTCTGGCCTTTTAAGATATTTTTATTTATGCACCATTTTTCTTCTTGTTTTCCTGAAGTGGATTCATACGTTTACAGCATTCAGTACTTGTAAGCGCAATGTTCACTCCAGGTTCATCTTGATTAGTTTTTAAATTTGTATGGATTGGTTATGCAACACAACACACACAGCTGCCGTTTTGGTTGCCTAAGTACAACCAGTGGCGGATTCATTGATTTTGATGGTCGGATTAGCGTTCATAGTGTCCATTTCAACACCGAGCTATGTAAGACATGGGCATACAGCTTAACACGGGATCCAAACCACATGATCTTCCACCAGAAATCAGAAGATGTGTTCGCTTATCATATATGATCAATGCCGGAAAATAATATATGATCAGTGTCGAGTTACTAAATTTAAAGTGGCAGTGAATAGAAAACCACCATAAAACAAAAAATAAAAACCAAATTTTGTTTCAGCAGAAGCATTCCACTCACATCTCATTGTTCATTAGAAATGGAATCTTTCAGTTTAACACCCCATGATTATAGCCGTTACACTAAGGGAGAAGGATGATTAAGGCAAGTGAGTGATGTTGGTAGGATTGGTGGAATGAAATTGAGAGAGGAAACGGAAGTACTCGAGAAAAAAAAAAACCACGGACACCACAAACTTACTCGGCTGCGGATCGAACCAGGGACCTCACGCACCAGAGGTAAGCGCTCTACCACTGGGCCACTCAACTATATTGTCATACCACGTGACCGGGGAAAATGATCTAGATTTTTGAACTCCAAAGTCGCATCTGATTGGCTGAGGTCTAATTCGGGTGTATAGCTATCCATACTACTTCGCATTTCCTATTATCCATATATAAACCGCATCCTCAATTTTAGTAATGTTTTTGAAAAGTGCGGCTTATACATGTGACGATGCAGTACACATCAAAAACAATTTAACGTTCTTACGTTCGATATAATACCCAATTTGTATTTACAATTACTAAATTAACTCTTGCGTACATAGGATTATTGTAGATAAAGTTGTTCAAATACATTGTTTGTATTTGTGTTTGGCTTATCGTCAGTACGTTGTTGTAAAAGGTACACATTCTTCTAATAAGCATTTTATCTCGTGTATTTTTGTGCTGTTTCAATGGACAAAAACATCGTTCCGTTATCTGAATAATAAAGAAACAAGTGTCTAATAATAATAATTTCTGCCATCCTTTGTTTGTGTAGAACACGTGAGAGAAATAAAGCTATCGGTATTGAAGATTTTTCAGACCTCTAGAGGTAAAGGTGGTATTATGAGCCCGTCGAGTATTATGAGTCCACTCAATACCTCTTCTTACAGCAATCTGAACCCGGCGATGACGAAAAGCGTTAGTTTAATAATCCCGTTTGCCACTACAGCGTTCTTGTGTAGTTATGGATTTTAGTTTACGAGTGAAAGCATTATTATTATTATTATTATTATTATTATTATTATTATTATTATTATTACTAGCAGAAAGACAGTTCTTCGCACGGGTACAATAAGTTTCATTTTGGATAACGGACACCAAAACTGTCAATCAACTTATGAAGCCCAAAAACTATGAATTCGACACTAATATCGGTCATTTTCAATTATTTTTTATGTCCCCATCTCCCTTAGAAGTACTAATGTGGGTGAATTTAGATTTAAACGGCATCAGAAGTGTCACTGTTCATCTCAGCGACCCCGACAACTATGGATTCGACACTAGTATCGGTCATTTTCGATAGTTTTCATTTATATATCTCCCTTCTCCTGTGTTCTGGGCTAAATTTGAATTTAAACGGCATCGGAACTGTCACTGTTCATCTCGGCGACTGAATTCGACACTAATATCGGTCATTTGCGATCATTTATATTATATATATATATATATATATATATATATATATATATATATATATATATATATATATATATATATATATATATATATATATATATATCCCCACCCCCTACGTAGCACTGTCAAAGTGAAATAATAAAAAGCATCCTAGGGCCAAACCTCATCTATGCTCAAGATCGGTCGGGTGGTTCAAGAGTTATTAGTGCTTAATCATTTAAGTTCATGCTAGTATAAAACTACAATGGACAAAAGCATATACAAAAATGGTTTCTGTATAAATACCATATAGCTTTGCACGTTACAAAGAAAGGTTATGATTGTTCCAATTCCAATATAGCTAAGGTTGTTACATGATTTCCCAGAAGTGCATGCTACTTGACCGTTGAAGAAAAAAGACACAAGATAGGCTCAAAAATGAAGGGAAACTAAACTACAAAGATGATCAACAGCCTATGAACCTACTAAGAAAACTAAAAGAAAGCAGGTACTTAAAAAAAAAAAAAAAAAAAAAAACTCTTGAAGATTCAGATAAGGAATCATGTGAATCAAATATCGGTTCTGGGTAATATGTCTCAAACACCAATCGAATTGAAATTCAAGGAAACGAAGCATTTTGTTTGTTCTGTGAGATAATGTTCGGTAGATAAGCAAGAAGAGTTGTGAATGCAATGATTAATGTGCGAAATGTGGACATAGAATGACTGTGCTGGAAGCCAAAAGGATGTTTATATTTGAATATTTTGCAAATAAACATTGCACAGGAAATATCATGAAACTATTTTTAATATTTCTTATTGAATTTTAATTTCTTTTGCATTGGATTTATAATGTCTCTTTCATCGGTCTCGTAATGAACGAATGGTTTTTGATTCAGTAGTTTTCATTAATTAATATCTTTGTTTTCAGGATTTGGAATGAATAAAATGTTCATCAATAACTTCGTCATACATTTGTCTAAAGATGCAAACAAGCTGACATTTTGGGGACGAAGTATTTTTTCTATAAAAGCCAGTTTTTTTGGGGGGGGGGGAACGGAAATCTTCGCTCTTTTCACTTTTTATGACTCTCGTTTAAGTACCATTTTCGTTTTCCTGCAGTGGATGCTACAATTAAAGAAGTGCATTTACAACATCTAACACTTGTTGAGTTCTATGTTCAGTTCTGGCTTGGTTGTCTTCATTATTTTCGAACTGACATTGCAATATTTTTCCAAGTAGTGTACATTATGCAACCATCATATCCCAAATGTCGTTTTGGTCGCCTAACCATCTTGCCGATCATCTGGAAGTTATACATCTTGACTTACAGAGTGTTTGAAAAACAACACCGACACCATCTGGAGGTGGTTCCTGACACCAAGATAAGACAAAAAGTATTGATCAACCTGGGTGCACAAATGCTTCCTTTCGGAATTATAGGTTGCTGAAAACACGAACAAATGAACTTTAAAGGTCCATGGCTCCAAAACTACGGGACCTACCGTAGTCGCGTCAAGACTTCACTTAGGAACTAATATATGCCCTATCCAATTATCCATGTTTCAGAATACTGCGGTACTTCCGCAACAATTCAGAGTTGTGAGTACTTCAAATTATATGTCCGTAGCCAAACTCCCTATATAAAAGCTGTTGCATGAGTACCTTAGGATTCTGAAACATGTATTTTTGGATAGAGCACATATTAGTTCCTAAGTGAAGTTTTGACCGGACAACGGCAGATCCCACATTATTGAAGCTATGGACCTTTAAATTTCATTTTTTTTATGTTTTCGGCAGCCTATAACTCCGAAAGGAAGCATTTGTGCACTCAGGTTGGTCTATACTTTTCGTCTTATCTTGGTGACAGAATCACCTCCGAAACATTGTTGGTGTTTTGAAACACAAGATGTATATTAACATTTAACATGATTCTTTCTAATTAATTCAAACTTAATAAGATTAGTATTGTTCACGAGACGAGACATATGATTTTCTCGCTTTGCTCTGTAATTTTTGTAGAGGTCTCGTCTCGTCTCGATTCTCCAAAAATTCTTTTACGTCTCGTCCCGAAATTTTTGTGTCGTTTTGTACAAAATTCATGCCCTGATATTTTTCTTAATTTCATCTCGAAATTATCAGAATTCTTCCGCAACACAAGATATTCATGAAGAAAATGAAATCCCTAAGTTTTATGCCGGTTAGGCTAAAGGAGACGGTGATGATAAGAAATGAATGAAATGGTGGAATAAAGAAAGTGGGAGGAAACGGGACAACCTCGAGAAAACTCACGCACACGGTTTGTTCACCACAAAGCTCACTTGGCACGAGCTGGGATCGAACCAAGGACCCCATGCACCAGAGGTGAAAGCTCTATCACTGAGCCACCACGGCCCTAGATCCATGAAGAGTATGATATAACAACTTTTAAGCAATATTTATTTTAGAGTACATTGTCTAATGGCAATGACTTACTTACCTTTAAACGTTTTTCAATGCTCTTCATTGTACTCATACAACAACTTTCAATTCATAGTTCTTCTACTATTAATTACGAAACATTAGAAGTGTTTGAGGTCTGACTTTCGGTTAAATTATGTTGCCAAACTCGTAAATCATTTCGTCTAGTCTTGACTTCAAAAATATACGTCCAGTATTTTTTTAAAAAGTAAAAAAAAAAAAAAAAAAAAAAAAAAAAGGAGAAATTTCGAGAAGTTATGAGCCAGATGAGATGGCTAATACCAAATAAGTTCCAAAATAATGGTTAAAAAATTAGACTTTCAAACTTGAAAATTAGCTTTCTCAGGCTCTAACAGCAGGAGCGCACCCAGAATTTTTGTTGGGAGGGGTCAAACACTACAAGCAATGACGTCTATGCAGTATTGAACGGGAATTATTCTACACCGAAAAGACGATAAGTAATTGTAAAATACTTCCACCTATATTTTCTGGGGAAAAAAATGATGGAACTAGATTGTTTTTATCAGAGAAAGAGTACAGATGAAGTGTAAGATCAAATATTCATTGTACATGAATCATTTCTCTGTCAAACAAATATAGTTTTATTGAGTAAGCATAGAAATGCATGTTGAGTTAGCAAGTTTTGAGGTAGAGATTCGGACTTGGTGGACTTCCTGTGGGTGTGCCCCTGTAGGGATGCACACGAGACGAGTCGAGACAGGATTTTCCTGACAACATTCGAGTCGAGACACGGCTCGTCCAATGGAGAAATATAAATTTTTCGAGTCGAGACATCACTTTTACAGTACATTTTCGAGACAAGGCAGCCACAAATCTTGTCTCGTGCGCATCCCTATGCCCCTGTCTAGGAGACACCAAAAGTAGACATCCATTCTGTACTCACATTCCTCATATACACATTTTCAACGAACTTAAAAAGTTCCTTACTGAATTCTCTGTTCTTTCTCTGTGTGTTTGTTATTTGCGAGTTTTTCAGTCTTGGGCCATTCATTTCATACAGCATCAAAAACAATTTAAAAGAAGTGGTAGAATTTTTCGTATCGCTGTTACCGGTCCAGAGATATCCGCCAAAAGTTTTCGATTTCGGAAGATTTAAGGGTCTTCACTACAGCGAAATTAAACTACCGCTAAATTTTTGAGTTCTTTCTGTAATATCTTGAAAACAAATAAAAATATTCCAAAAGCAGAAACGTAGTGAACTAGACAATACGATTTTGCATGTGATGCCGTTATCACAACTCATCTACCTGCTTCCGATTTGCAACTGTAAATAGATTTAACATTTTTTGCGGTTCTGTCAATAGCGGCACACCAAAATCAGATAGGTGAATTGTGCTAAGATATCATATGCAAAATCGCATTGTCTAGTTCACTACGTTTCTGCTTTTCGAATATTTTTATTTGTTTTGAAGATATTACAGAAAAACTAAAACTAGCGGTAGTTTAATTTCGCTGTAGTGAAGACCCTTAAGGAGCCATATCTCGGGAACCGTAAGTCATAGAGAGATGATATTGGTGTTGATCAATACCTAAGAGAATAATGAACATTTTGATATAAAATAGTAACCGGTAGCCAGTGGTCAACTGGCCAGTTACCCAGATATTTTGGCCAAAAAAGTTAGGATTTCGGAGCCATATCTCGAAAAGAGGTGATATTTTGCGAATTTTTCAATTTTGAGCCCTCCATTTTGAGCATGTGTCTTCATAAAACAACACATCGTAGATTGTCTTAATAGAACACTTAAACAAAAAATGTGGAGAAAAAAATTAGTACTCAAGGAAATTATAAATGGATAGATACCGGTATATTACAAGAGTTGTTTAATGAGTATAATAATAAAGTACATAGAACGATTGATATAAAGCCTGTAGAAGAAGAAAAAAATAATTCTTTTTAAGTTCATTCTGTCAATAGTCTTTGAGCATTCTCAACTGGTTAATTTGCTTTTTTTTCTTTTTTCTTTCTCTTTCTTTTTTCTTCTTTTTCTTTTTTCTTTTTTTTTTAAATAAAAATAGCCACATCGTTGTACCAGGAACTGGAATGATGAGGACAGTTCTTAGAAGGTTAAACGATACACCTTCCGTCAAGTGATATCAAAACAAAATGGAACAAATGGACGTCCACTCTAAGTGGTTCTTACGATTTTCTTACATTTTTTTTCTCTCTCTTTCTATTGACATTATCGGCAAATGAGACATCGGCTGATTCTATTGAAGTACGAAAAACAATGTTTTCAAATAAACAAAAATGGCTTCCTTCTTCTCCCTCGGAAGCTTACATTCTGTATTGGTAATTGTGAAGATTATGACGTAAAAAAACCGAGCGTTTTAATCCAATCAATGTGACATAAACTGCTACGTCACAACAACAATTTCCAATAGATAGATTTGCTCAGGAGAGCGAAGGGAAGCGGCCGGATATAAACTGGCGCCAGTGGAGGGGGTAGAAAAATTGGAAAAGCTGCCCCCCCACCCATCTCTTCGTATCTGTTGATGCAGGTCTTTTTCTCACCAACAAAATGTCAATTGATCACGTGACATCATTTCTTCTGAGAGAATACCAACCAATCCATTGTTGCTAACCACTGGCCATTTCATTCATTCGATCGATCCTTCCTCTTGGTTTCCAATGTCAAAGTGGATTAAGAAAATATTTCTATACCTTCTGGTTGAAGAAGTACTCAGAAGAATAATTAGCGATCTTCGATAGTCTTTGAAAATGGAGAAAGTGAGAATGTTTTGTGTGGACCCAGCATCATGAGACAATTCAACAACTATTTGAGTTAAAAGGTCTTCACACTAACTTTTTTGTTTCTTAATTTTTTATGTCAATATAAATAACTAGCAGAACACCCGCTCTTCGCACGGGGAGAATACGTTTCATTTTTGACATAAAGGGCAATAGAGGCTGAGTTTGGATTTAAACGGCATTCCAAGTGATATTGTTCTTCTCAGCGATCCTGAAAAGTATGTAATCGATACTAATATCGGTCATTTTCGATTATATATCCCCTCTATTATTTACCGTCAAAAAGATACATAAAAAACTTCACAGGAGCGATCCTCATCTAGCTATGTTAAAAATTTGATCGAAATCGGTCGGGTGGTTCAACAGATACAAAGTCACAAATATAGTGACTTTCAATTTTATATATTAGGTGTATGACATTTTTAGACAAGTACCCCATATAGTGCTTACAGAATGCTACTAAATGCATGAGCACCCACACAGTAAAGAAAGCAGAAGTATAATCCCAGAATTTTTTGGTGCGTATACGCGCTCGACTGTTTTCATAAATATCCACGTAACGTATATTCACCCCCATATACACTCATTCTTTCAATTGAAGCTAAGTATACTCTAAACTATAAAAGTATTACGTGGGTGTACGCTGTATACGCATCATTACATCCCTGGGGGGGAAGTATCCCCTCCCTAGATTTTACAAATGGGTAACTTGCATACGTTATTGTGCTGATAGTTTTTTTTTAAATCAACATTTAAATAAATGATTAGTTCTTTACGTCATGAGCTATGAAAAATAACCAATATTTAGAAAATGAGCCAGATATAACAGCGTCATTTCAGTATCTGTTGGGGAAGGGAGCAAAATACTCCAATGACGTAAGAGTTTCAGTTTTTATTAGTATACAAGTAATTAGAGAATATGTATTTATAAAACTGAGGGGGAGGCGAAGGGCAACTGAATTACTTTAATCACACCATTGACGAAATTGTATATAATATCTGCAAATAGGGATGCGCACGAGACGAGACTAGACAGAATTTTCCTGACAAAATTCGAAAAATGAAATGAAATCTTTAAGTTTTACGTCCCACGGTTATGCCGGTTAGGCTAAAGGAGACGGTGATAATGAGAAATGAGTGAAATGGTGGAATGAAGAAAGTGGGAGGAAACGGGAGAACCCCGAGAAAACCCACGAGCACGATGTTTGTCCACCACAAAGTCCACACGGCGCGAGCTGGGATCGAACCAGCGACCCCAAGCACCGGAGGTGAACGCTCTACCACTGAGCCACCGCGCCCCCTGACAAAATTCGAGTCGAGACAGCTCTTCTAACAGAGAAATATACATTTTTCTATTCGAGACATCACTTTTACAGCACATTTTCGAGTCGAGACAGCCTCAAATCTTGTCTCGTGCGCATCCCTATCTGCAAAGTCCTATGAAATGAAGTAACGTCTGTTTCCAGTGTCTTTTCTTATAAATCTGGAAAATGGATTAACCTTTTTTATAATACCATAATTCTCAGAATTCAAATCACTCCATTACAAGAAAAGCGTTTAAACGCGTAGGGTCTATCAATACATTTACGAAAGGACACCTGCTACGAACATTACGTAACTTTATTAACTACAGTAAATAGAAAATGAATGAATCATCAGATTAAGTCAGTAATATCAGGAAACAACTGATACATGTATAGGCTATACGGCATAAGATAAAAACTCAAGTGCTAAATCAAGATATTGGCATAAGATAAAATTAAGGAATACAATATGCTGGGAGTAGTCCACTCAGATAACGATTGAGAGAGAAAGAGGGAAATGCGTATAGCGCTCTTTGTTCAACATTGTTTTATGTTCAGTGGCTATTAAAAACTTCTGCCATATATTCTATGCTCGATGTTTGAATGTTCACCCACAAGTTAAAGCGTTTTTTATTTATTAATATATTTCACTCGTTCCTGAATTGTTCCAAACACGAGACATTCGTAAACCGAAATACTACTGTATTTTGCCTGAAGAAAACCAATTGTCACATTTTGTTTGAAGTAAATTAAAGAAATCGTATATATGCCCCGTTGTTTTTCATACCACGGTTTGAGCCGTGGAAATTATAAATGTTCCGAATTCCATACGTATAATCTTGTCTTGATAGAAGCCGGATGAAGGGAAATTGAATTACTAACATAACAATCTGAATTGAATCACTGAAGACAGACGATGTTAATTGAATTATTAAAGTAACAGATAATCTTCACTGACTTGCTACACTAACAACTTCAACTGAATTACTGAAGTAAAATCTTAATTGAGATACTTAATTGAAAAGACAATCTTGAGTTGATTTTTAATTTAATGTCCCTTTCAGCAGCGAGGCTATATGAGACGGAACCTACTGTTTAACGTGGAATTCCGAATCACATGAGCTCCCGCCGGGAATCGAACCCGGGTCTCCCAGGCCAAAGGCGCGTACGGAAACCACTGAGCTACGAAAGAGCTCAACAGACAATCGTAATTGAATTAGTAAAGTAACACAGAATCTTAACTGAATTACTAAAGTAACAGACAATCTTAATCGAATTATTAACAATCTTAATTAAAAAAAAAAGATAAAATGAACAAAAAAAAATGAAAATATTGTGTTGCTGGATTTACGTATTTGTACAAAATTTCAGACCTCTAGTGGATACCAAAATGCATGGCATTAAATTGGAACAAGATTTTTGTCTTTTAACAACCGAAAAAGAAAGCAACCTAACATAGCATTACAAAACAGAGAAAGTCACGTCGTCAGCGTGGTTAACAACTACGGTTTATCGTTTTGTAGTGCAAAACCGACGACGAAAATGTTTTAATCGAAGGATTAACTGTGTCAACGCTAACTGCATAGAAAGAATAACAGTGTGTAATAAACTCTGGTACATAGCCTCTTCAGTCCATAAGTGCACACGTGTGCACCTTTGTTTATATATATATACACACTTTTGCTTATTCTGAGGTTTGCATCGTAGTAGAAACTGCTTTGTAACGTCTGTGTTTTATTACTAATCTTGTTCAGTAGATGGCATTAACAATCATCATATTTCAAGCAATAGTTACCAAAAAGAAAAAAAAATCTGAACCGCTTAGTGCCAGTGCCAGTACTTTAGAGGATAGAGCAAAGAGGATCAGCGAAAGCTAAATATTATATCATAGGCAACCAATAATTCGTTGCTGCTATACAGGTTGCATATAGGGCAGGCTCTATCATATGTGCAACAGGTGCATTTGCACGGGGCGGAAAAATTTATAACCATATAATTCAAAATAAGTATTTTTTTGTTGGAAACAGACTTCATGGTCATGGTAGTTAAATTTATTAAGCTGACTTTCTATTTGAATACTACACATAAATCCTCTTTAGATTGCATTAGTTTAAGGTCACATGGACAATACTAAAGCAAATGGTCAAACAAATAACAGCATAAATTGCTTGATTGTTGCCAAATAACAAGAACTCAATTCTCGAACACCTGTTCTATTTAGTTAGTTATCACAGTTTTGATATGAAAATTAATCTTGTCTTGTTTCTTATCATTGAAGTTGGAAACAAGATTTTTTTAAAAAAATAAATGAAGAACGAAAATCAAGAAATAAAGATAAAAGAACTAGTTACGCTGGAATTGCGAATTGATATACTGAGATTGAAGTTCGATATTGAATTCTATAAAAAGGATTACTATGTTTCCTCTGCAGGTGTGTTAGCTTTATCTTTCACTAACATAATAGTTTATTATTTTTTTAAAAAAACAGAGACAATGAGATTGTATTTGTAGTTTTTAGGCCTTTCTGAATACGAATGCCCTTTCCCTTCCCTTCGTTGTTCATGGAGTAGCATACTTAAAATCATAGCTTTTAAAATTTGTTCTTTCTGGAGAAATGGGGACGGTAAATGATACTATTTACGGGCTGACAAATTGCTTAGGCCCGGCCCTGGTTGTATAGAAGCTAGGGATTCACATGCATTTTACACGATGCACTACATTAAAGTCACATTTTCCCGCGAAGATCTTAACATATTCAATCCATTTACGAACTCCGGTAATTAATCGCCCTTGTTATCTACATTCAATGTTGTATATCTCACTGCGTGATTCTAGATAATAAATAAACCAAAGCTTTAGTCAGTCATATGCTTCAACAACTGATCTTATAGTACAGTATAAGTCGAGAAATATTCGTACTCCTCATTAAATTTTATTTCAGGTATGACACATATGGTCACTAATGATTTCACATTCCCTCTTCTTGGGAAGAATAAATTAAAAAAAAAAAAAAAAAACAGCTTAAAAGTTGTACTTCAAAAATATTGGCAACAGCTTAAGCACACGAGTTTAGCTGATTTTGAGTTTAACGTCCCCTTTAGCAGCGAGGCTATATGAGACGGGACTTACTGATTAACGTGAAATCCGAACCACATGAGCTTGTGTCGGGTATCGAAACTGGGTGTCCCACGCCAAAGGCGCGTACGCTAACCGCTTAGCCACGAAGGAGCTTGGGGTTGAGCACAATCCGAGAAAGGACTCTCAGGAGAAATTTCATAACTACAGGGCAAAATATTCCCAGAGTCACCCCTGAAAATCATCACTGCTTCTGAATTAATTGGAATTGGAATTTTACGTCTCTGTTCAGGACTGTGGCTATATGAAAGTAGATCCTAGTACTTAAAAGTAGGTTCTAAACTCACTTTGGGGTCGTCGAGACAACTACTTCCCACAAGGAATCGACTATAGAGACCGCAAACAGAACGCATGCGTTACCGAATTCTTTCAATTTATGAAGAAGGATTCTGTTTCCATTTACTAAAGTTCAACGCACCAAGTCTACATGAGACTAAACGTACTGCTTAAAATCAAATTAGACCTACTACTCATGCTCTTAAGGCATGTTTTGTATGCATACAAAAGATCGAACTCGGTACCACTATATTATCAACTTGAGCCAAAAGAGAGAGATTTCAATTCTAATTAGGGCTAATTGGGGCTGACTTTTCAGCTTTGCATCAATGAAGAAAAATGTTTTGTGGATAAAATAAGCTTTATAATTATGCTACGCTTGTAACACTCAAAAAATAATTATTTACCATAATTTTACAGATATCTCAGATTAAGAAGACCTAGCCAAATACTGAAGAAGTATAGTAGAAAAGAGCGCTTGCACTACGTGATTATCATAATTGCATTTTTAATGCGAAAACGAAATACAAAGTGTCATTATCGTATTTTTATATAGCTTGGTATATTTATTTTTTTCACAGCAGTATGTTTCTTCTATTTTGCAAGTTTGATGATGTGTAGTTTGCTCTCTCTACCTCTAAAAAAATATGACAAGATGACAACTTTTAACCTGGTGGTGAGCAAGAAAACCGGTTTTCGAAAATTTTAAAAACCGACTTGGATTTCTATCAAAAACTGGTTTTGGTTTTCTATCATTTTTTTTTTCTTTCTTCCACGTTAACTTGTTTCGAAAGGAGTGCTACAAGAACAAAAGTAGATAACACTGTGGCCATTTCATATTAATTTCAGTATTTCGACAAGAAAGAAAGAAAGAAAAAAGAAAGAAAAGAAAGTAAAAGAAAAAAGAAAAAGAAAATAAAAAGAAGAAAAATAAGCAAAAAGAAAAAAGAAAAAGAGAAAGAAAGAAAAGAAGAAAAAGAAAATGAAAGAAAAAAGAAAGGAGAAAAAGAAAGTAAGAAAGAAAAAAAGCTCTTTTGAAGTAATTGGAAAACTGTTCCAGTGAAAAAAAAAAAACTAACCAATTTTCGGATAAAACCGAAACAGATTTCGATTTTTTTTTAAAAAAGTTTTGGAGAAAACTGAAATCTTTACAAATCAATTTCCGGTTTTCAAAAACAAAAATCGGCTTTACCCATCCCTACTTTCAACAACTGAAAGTTTCTGAATACGCAACCCAAAAAGCACAGATGGTAAGCTGGGTTGTATACTTTGTAGAACAAGGCAATGTGCTTTAAAACTACGAACTAACCCTGTGTCGAAATTACAAGTTCCGTGTTCTATGAAGCTTTCATTAACTAGGATAACTAAATCTGTGCCTTAACAAACTCGAAGTTGCATCGCTGCAGAAAACCCCCTTTTCATTCGATTCTATCCTCGGCCAAGCTAATGTACTCTGTATTTTTTACCCAATTTCATAACATTGTGCTCTACATTATCTACCTACCTCCTGTCTCTTTCCCCTACACAGGTATAAGTCATGAAAGCAACACGTCTCACGCAACTTAAACATCTCGACTTTATTGAAGTTACGCCAGCGGGCTCCTACGACTGTATCGTGAAAACGTCTGTCCTTTACTTTACAGGATAACTCTTGAACGAAGGCGTATTTTTTAAATTCTGTTTGTTGCAATAGGCAGCTAGAGCGAATAATTCGATCGAATTCCTTAATACCGACAATCTGCTAATACTTCCACGGATAACAGTAACTTTAACGGTGGATATTCTATCCATACCCTATACATGCAAATAGATACTAAAGTTATAATTCTTTAAAATTAAAAAGTAAAAATTTTTTAGGTTAAAACTTGTTTTAGGGTAACAGTTATTTTTTTTTTGGTTAAACCTAAAAAATAGTTTGAACTTCACTTACTTGAGCGTAAGAGAGTATATAAGAGGGATCGCTTCAATACCGCCATAGATTCATTCATAAATATAAGTATCGCGTGATCCTCTTTACTGTCTCAGACTTTATTAATTGTATATTGATTATGTTGCTGTTATGGACCCAGTGGCGGATCTAGTAGATAAACTTCGGGAGGCAGCCAGAACTCAGACTACGATAGGTATATCCTGAGTTTACAATTTTTCATGGGTCCTGCAGTTGTTTCCAACTAGAGAGGCTGCCTTACTAAAAATAATACAAAATTTACCATTTTTCTTTTGCTTGTTTATTCATCAGTGAAAGGAGATAATGAAATGCAACTTACAACAATCATAGATAATGTTATTCTACAACAGAAAATATGAGCCTGAAGAATGTTCAATGTTGCCATCCATAGGAATTACAGTGTTGCCAGAAAACGCCTCTAAAATTTAAGTTAAGACGGCGACTAGAAGAACGAACTCAACTGCATTTGGTTACGTATCATGTTGTTTTGGTTTCTTGTGAACTACTTTTTAAATAACATTATTATTTAGTTTTAATAATTGTATGTTAAAAGTATTTTGTTTATTACAAACTAAATACAACTATTATTATTTAGTTTTAATAATTGTATGTTAAAACTATTTTGTTTATTACAAACTAAATACAACTATTATTTAAAAAGTAGTTCACAGGAAACCAAAATAACATAATACGTAATAAAATGCAATTGAGTTCGTTCCTCTAGTCGCTGCCTTAACTTAGATTTTGGGGGAAATGTTATTCTAGCAACACTAGTTTCTATGGATGACAACAATGAAAATTCTTCAGGTTCACATTTTCTATTGTAGAATAACATTGTCTATGATTGTGGCAAGTTGCATTTCATTATCTCCTTTCATTTATGAATAAACAAGCAAAAGAAAAATGGTAAATTTTGCAATATTTTTAGTAAGTCAGGCTCTTAACTCTCTCCTGATGGATATTACGGCAAGGTAGGACTTTGATATTGTGCAGCACAAGTAGAGATGCAAGGGCTCGGAAAAACTGGCTTTTTTTGAAAAAAAAAAAAAAAAACTCGTTTTTTTCTGCTTCGCTTTTTTGCTTGGGAAATTTTGGGCTTTTTTCAAAATTCTGCTTTAAATTGACTGTCATCCGGACATCTAAATCAAACCTAGCTCACTCGATGAAGATATATTCATGCACAAAAAATTAGATGCCACGGAGAAGTCCCTCCGGCCCATTAACCCTGTTAATACAAAGAAAATCGTAGACTCGCAGTGAAATAGCTATTGCATCAAAACTGTTCATTGGAAAGTCATGGTTCTCTTCAGCATGAAACTAGCTTTCCATAGGTGTTATGTATTGGGGTCCATAACGTACTCGAACAGGGAAAATCGGGAAAATTCCCTCCAGAAATCCCTCCCATTAACTTTGGCCCCTGTGGAGTGTCGCTGGGTAAAAGCACACAACGCAAATGTATCTCGAAAAATATTATAGGGAATAAGAAATGTGTGTACCAAGTTTTGTATTGATAGATAGAATAGATATGAAGGGAAAGCGTGTATTCGTATACTCTGTTCTCCATGGCCTTTAATTTTTTGTGCATGAACATATCTTTGTTATGTTCATCGAGTGGACTATCGGATGTCCGGATGACACATTCATGTCCGTTCCTTGTCAGATTGGTGCAAGTGGCCGCCTTTATGTACTAGAGATAAGGTGAAGGTGACATCTTGATATACCTTTACCTTTACATGGCATAAGAGTCCATAACAACACAAGTCAATCAGTACATTAGCTTCGAACGTCACAATTCAGTTAGATTGCTAAACCTGTTACTAAAATTACAAGAAGGATATTGGTTGACTGAATAAACTCAAATTGCGGTCAGAAATGAAATAACATGTTTGAGGAAAGAGTTATCATCGAATGTGTGGCCCCCGATCGATACTTTATCGACTCAATTGCATTCAACTCGTTTATCTCCCTGCCTTGGTTTCCTCTTCCTTCCATTCAATGTGGTTTCGGTGGAGGGAGGAACTGGTTGAGAAATTAAATTGTCGGAGACCAACAAGTGTTGCTTTTTCAATGGAATTTTCCTCTGCGGTGAACAACAATAGAACGAAAACAAACACGTTCGATAAAAATTCATAAATGTTCACCTTTCAGTCTTCCACCTGGGATACTGCCGACTCTTCTATGAGGTCTAAACATGGTTTTATTGTATTCTGTAATACAGGGAGAAGAATTCAACAAAATAAAAAGAGAAATCATGCAGAATACATTTAGTATTAGGCTATTTGAGAAAGCGTTTTTGATGCGTTACCCCCTGTAGCGAACGCGGCCAAGGTGGCTATTCAGTAATTTTAGAGTAAGAGACTAAGTCCCCGGCTATATGTAGCGTTTGCAAAGCGATTTTATTGCTCTTGCGTACGCTTGGAATACGCTGACCACGTATTTAAATGTGGATTGCTAATCACAAACGCGAAAGCAATAAAAACGCGGAGAAAACGTCAGCTCGAGCGTATTTGGTACGCTTCGGAACAATAGACCGCCTGCTGTTTAAAAGATGCCAAAAGGAAGGGAAAAAAGGAAAGTAGTGTTGCCAGGCAAGGGGATTGTAGCAAGAAACAGCTGCTTTGAAAATGCTTTGTGCAGAGTACTGGAACTCTGCTATTATAGACCTGGACTTGGCAAAAAAAAAAAAAAAAGACCTGGAAACCCTGATTGGCTCATAGTATGATTTATAATTCTGGCAAAAGTAAAGTTATCAAATAGCCACCTTGGTCGCGTTCGCTGTAGGGGGTAACGCTTCGAAAATGCACTGGGAACAGGTTAACTTAGGTAGGGAGCAATGAAATGAAGACGAAGTAGGAACATTCAAAGTATTTTAATGTCAAATGCTACGCATATGACGTATTTCGATTACATGGAAATACCCCCCCCCTTTTTTTTTGGTACTCTGCTTCCCCTTTCCCTTTTTGTTTGTTGGTTGGAAGTTTAGCGTCCCATTTCAGCATGGAGGCTATATGAAACTTGAATTTACAGTTTAATGTGGAATCCGAACCACACTATTGTGTTCAATACTCTCCCACCACGAATCGAGTCGTGTGCACCTAAGTTGCGAATACCATTAGACTAGCGAGGGATGCTTTTCCTCCTTTTTTTATTATATAAAAACTATTACGTAGTTGTGTATAGGAGAATTCAAATAGTTCCACTTTCTTAATTCTTACCTCCAAAGTCTATTGCTTATTTTCGTGAATTCAGTTCTTTTCATGGTGGAAAAATGTTGTGATGATCCCGCGCCCCGCCACAAGATTTCGGTGAAGAGGATCGTCATTTGACGAATATGGCGTGAACTTTCCATTGGGAGGGAGGAATGAGAATTTGATAACGAATTTTAACCAACTGTTCTTTACCCCCAAGGTAACTTAACTGTTATAGCTAATTGCTTTTGGACAATGAACTAATACTGTTATACACTTATGAGTCGCTGAATCATTACACAATCTCGTACGAGACTTTCTACAAATAGCTATAGACTTACGGTGATAGACAGTGGCGCATTCAGGGGGGGCTTCCGGGCTTAAGCTCCCTCCCCCCGAAATCTTACTTACTATAGTAAAGTATATGAAATATCTTGCACAATTTTCTGATTTTTTGGCAAAGTCCCTCCTGA
Source organism: Thermobia domestica (assembly GCF_964235325.1). Lineage (NCBI taxonomy): Eukaryota > Metazoa > Arthropoda > Insecta > Zygentoma > Lepismatidae > Thermobia > Thermobia domestica. The sequence goes on from NW_027656162.1 coordinate 110,115, forward strand.
AAGTTAGCAAAGCCCTCCCCGAAACAAAATCGTAAATACGCCACTGGTGGTAGGGCATCCTGACCAGTTTTTTGTAGTACTTTTCCTCAGGTCTACCAAGCGAATACCGAAATGGTATCTATAAATACCCATTGGTCGAATTCCAAAACGTTTTGGTAACTCGAATTCATGGTCTTCACCACTTTTTTAGTTTTTATTTTTTTTCCCTACAACTAAACCATTCATTTTATACTTATAAAATGCTATTAATATGAAGAATAGTTATTTTAATGATATTTCATGTAGTGAAAACATTTCGTAAAGTCTCTACCACATGAACTGCTCATTTATATCTCTGATCTATAAATAAACTTTTATTAATTCACTTAATAGCATTTCGTAGCTTTCCTTCCAAACATGTATTTAGAAATGCACCCAGGCCCGTAGCCGGAACATGGAGACACTGAAAGAATGAAATATTTACGTTTAACGTCCCACAATTATGCTCTTAAGCAGGGGCGGATCCAGGGGGTGCGATCGCGCCCCACCCCCAGAAGAGGAAACTCTCTTATTTTTATATAGAAATAAAACCCATCCCAGAGTTTGGAGCTCTTAAAAGTAGCTCTAAGTAGCAGTATTACAACTCACCGCCCACCCAGAAGTCCGTCCTGGATCCGCCCCTGATCTTAAGGCTAAGGCAGACGGATGATTGAGCATAGTGAATGATAATGGAAGAATTGGTGGTATGAAATACTGTATGGGAGGAAACGGCAGTACCACGAGAAAACCCACGGACACGGTGTTGTCCACCACATCAGACCGGGGATCGAACCAGGGACCCCACGCACCAGACGTAAGCACTCTACCACTGAGTCACCGTGCCCCTCTTTGAGACATGGAGTCAAGATTACTTTTCGAAGGGCTAAGTTAAGTTTACGTTCTATTCTTATTATATTATACATACATATACCAACAGGCAGCGGAAAGTTTCTGGAGAGCTGAGCCTCCCCGGCCACCCTCTAGCTACACGAATGATGCGCATGAGAGTTGAACCTATGCCTAGTCTAAAAAATGTGTCGTCAAAATCGTGTCTCGTCTCGAGAAACGCATGTTTCTATTGGAAGGACTCTGCCTCGTCACGAATTTACTTACAAAACTTCTGCTTGTTTCGTCTCTTTATTGTCTTCAAGTCAACTGACGTGTATTTAAGTCTTTTGTCAGCAGCGAGACTGCGTGGGACAAGATCCTACAGTTTAAAGTGGGATTTCAACCATTCCTTTGATGTTCTCCCACTGAGAACAGAACCCGGGACCTCGTGGACCAAAGGGTAACGTGCTTGCCACCAGATTAGCGAGGAGGACCATCTATTTTAAATTCACTAAAATTCAGATAATGATGCTATTTAGGCACAGCAAAGACTCTTGGTAGCTCCTGGTTCTCACTGTCACATCTTTTGCATCGGAATCCTGCTGAGAATGAAGTCGATAAGTAACTAGCAGGGACGTACGCAGGACTCTCCCCTCCTCCTGAGATATCATGACTTTACTATAAATAGGAGTGATTTTACAACTTTTAATATAATTTATTCCTCATATTTAACTTGGACCTCACCCAATATTTCGAAATGATCCGGGAATAAATTCCTACGCACGTGATTGGTAATTAAAACAACTAAAGAAAACCTCTCGTCACCGCCTTATCCTGATATCAAAAACAGGAGCTTCATCTTCCAGACTACAAACTTCAGTAATATTGAGAATTTTCTGTTAGAATTTAAAAACAACTGCTTTTGATGATATAAGCATAGTTATCACCATATATTTTCTCTCCTTTAGAGAAAGGAAATTTTGCACATAGAGAACGCTCAGCTCATATTGATAAACTTTATTCCATACAGGGCCGTGCCGTGGGGAAGGGGGGCGAGCGGGGCAACGGCCCCGGGCGCCGAAGTAAGGGGCAAAAATTCGGGAGAAAAAAGGAAAAAAAGACAGGAAAAATTGCTTGGGATATATGTATGGGGGCGCCGTCGTATCCTCTCGCCCCGGGCACTGATTTTCCACGGCACGGACCTGATTCCATACACTTTGTTCCTAAACTTCGAAGCATTCTCTCCGTGAACATTTCTGATTTCAATACGGGGGGGCGCGGTGGCTCAGTGGTAGAGCGTTCACCTCTGGTGCTTGGGGTCCCGGGTTCGATCCTAGCCCCCGTCAAGTGAACTTTGTGGTGGACAAACACCGTGCTCGTGGTTTTTCTCGGGGTTCTCCCGTTTCCTCCCACTTTCTTCATTCCACCATTTCACTCATCTCTCATCATCACCGTCTCCTTTAGCCTAACCGGCATAATCGTGGGACGTAAAACTCAAAGATTTCATTTTTTTTTTTTCTGATTTCAATACGCAGTGGACAACTCTGTAACTTCATATATGGCATTACGATAGTGAGGCTCTCATCCCGCGTGGTGAGGACAGTTGGGGATTTACCTGGAAAGGAGGCAGAGTACTTCAATCAGGAAAACAACCACTGGCGTAGCTACAATATTTTGTTGGGGGAAAGTAGGACTCTTTACTTCTGAGAGTTCAAAAAAAGCTTTAAACAAAATCAGTTTCAGCATGTCGTCCAACGGTATATTGTAAGAGGCCAAGTGTTCTACGAAGAGTCTGCTTACGGATGCCAATAGAAGCCGAAGGCCCTCTCAAAATTTGGATATATTTCCTTGGATATATGATAAGTTAACACTAACACATATATTTGAACGAGGTCTCCCAAGTTATACACAAATCGGTGCCTCTCCACCAGTTCCTCTCTAGTTACGCCTATGTCATCAATTGATTGGCATCATATACACTATATAAAATTGAAAGTGACTGTGTTTGTGACAATAATTATTGAACCACCCCCATAATTCTCGATGAAATTTTCAACACACAAAGTTCGGGCCTGGAATGGTTTTTGTCATATCACTTTGAGGGTAGAACTTAGGGGAGGGGGAAGATATATAAAAATAAATAAAACTTAATAACTCTTGAACTACAAGACCAATCACGATGAAATTTTTAACATAGATGAAGTTCAAGGGTTGGGATGGTTTTTATCATTTTCACTTTGACGCTGTAACTTAGGGGAGATGGATGGGGAAGATATTTAAAAATAATCGAAAATGACCGATATTAGTGTCAAATCCATACTTTTCGGTGTCGCTGAGATGAACAGTGACACTTTAGATGCCGTTTAGATCCAAATTTACTCCCACTGCCTTTTATGTACAAAATGAAACATTCTCCCAGTGCGATGAACGGGCAGTCTGCTAGTACTGTATATAAATCGATTATTGGAGAATGAGTCGATTTTGAGTTTAACGTCCCTTTCAGCAGCAAGGCTATATGAGACGGGACCTACTGATTAACATGGAATCCTAACCACATGAGCTCCGCCGGAAATCAAACCCGGGTCTTCCATGCCAAAGGCGCGTATGTTAACCGCTTAATCAAGAAGGAGCTTTCGATTATTGAAGAAAGGACCAGAGTCAAATTATTCTGAAATTTGGTTGATGAGCGTTCCTGATTCATTAGGAATATACGCAACTTTGTGTATAGGGCAGATGTCGAAGGAGTTACAACGCAACATTGAACTATAGGTTGAACATAAGAAGTGTCTGCACTCTGCCATCCTGGATTTAAACAGTTTTTCTTTAAACCTCAGAAAATGGACTAGGGTTCTTTCTGGAATCATCAATTTCTATACATATCTCAGTAACGACGCCAGGGGGAGGGGGTAATGAATTCGGGTGCCCCTGATGGCTACGTCTATTCCCGACATGTTGAATTATATTGTCAAGCAGAGGCGGTTCTAGCCCAGTCCGGGAGGATCTAGCCCCTAATTTTTTTCAATGACAAAAAAATTGAAGCTATTATTTACATATTTTTGAAAGTTTATTGTAAACTACTGATACACCTATCTGAGTCTGGGTTCTGGATGCCCCCCCCCCGTTTTTACCGTCTAGATCCGCCACTGACGTCAAGTAATATAAAACTCTCATCTTCGATGTACCAAAGAAAAAAGTTTCTCTCCATTTTTTTCTGCTCCTTTTACACCCCCCACAAAAAAAATCAAAATTCCTGTTGCCCTGACATTCTTCAGGAGGATATTGCTCGTTGACAGTACAAAGTGCTTTTTTATCGGATGAATAGGTACTAATTGACGTATTCCAGTGAGTCTATTTAATTAAAACAAAATACTGAGTTCTTGTAAATTACATAGCATTCCTCATGTCTAAATTATAATTCCTAACTTTCCCCTCTCATCAGCTTCTTAATTTCAATCTTTTTATATCTAATTTAGAACCACAGGAAAAGAAACTGGCCACTCTTCCCTCGGTCTATTGATTTAGTTCTTCACCTAATTGTCATTCGGTAAGGTGGGCTAGAACACTTTGTTGTTCTGTAATGCGACCACTTGAGGGAGGTAGTTGCTGTGGTCATTTCTGATTTCACTCGGGATGGGTGACTTTCAATGCATGAAAGGTGAAAGTCAGCGGCGGATTTAAACCAGGGCCAGAAGGCCTAGCCTCCGCTTTTTGAAATGTGATATTTAAGTTTTACGTCCCACATTTATGCCGGCTAGGCTAAAGAAGATGGGGCTGATATTTAGTACCTCCCCCAATCTAAGTAGTAGGAGCAGAAGTAGAAGTAGGACTAGCAGCAGTAGTAGTAGTAGTAGCAATAGTAGTATTGTTGTTGTGTTGATTTTAGTTTAGCGTCCCTTTTAGCAACGAGGCTATATGAGACGTGGACCTACTGATTAACGTGGAATCCGAACCACATGAGCTCCCGCCGGGAATCGAACCCGGAAGGCGTGTACGCTAACCGCTTAGCCACGAAGGAGCTCTAGCAATAGTAGTAGTAGTAGGAGGAGGAGGATCGGGTTAGAAGCCCTGCAGAGGTTGGTTGGGTTCTGTTCTCTACATAAAATTGGCAAATCAAAGAATTATGGGGGATAGTAAATGCTATCCGAAGACGGAGATGATGAGAAATGAATGAAATGGTGGAATGAACGAAGTGGGAGGAAACGGAAGAACCCCGAGAAAACCCACGCATACGTTGTTCGTCCACCACAACCCCCCTTTTTTTAAGAAACAAAAATAATTTCTTACTTATTTGAAAGTTCATAGTAAACTCATGATATACCTATCACAATCTGGGTTCTGACTACTCCCCTTGTTTTACCTTCTAAATCCGCCACTGGTGAAAGTGGTATAGCGAAAATACTGGCACATCTACGATTGAAGATATGCTCCATGGAGAATTTCGCTGCTCTGGATAGTCACAGTTAGTTGGACATTTTCTGGTAAAGAAGCTAACAGTGTAGATTGATTTTACTGTATTTAGGCACACGCTCAGTACATGAAGTGGGGGAAGGGAGCATATGACATACACACACCTCAGGAGGATTATAATTGGCGTATGCCTACCTCTGACTGCTTTTCGTAAAGGAAAACGGAATGGTACTGAAATATACCGCACCCTTCCTCAGATTTTCCCCACTTCGAGTAGTACACACATTACTTTATAAAAAGAGCAAATTAACCGCAATGTACGTAATAAAACAGTTCGCAGACGTTCCAAGTAACAAAGTAAATGCAGGTAACAAAGTAAAGGCTAAAAATATTAAAATACGTCCTGCAATATACTGCGCAATACCATTTAAACGTAATTATAGAAACACGAATCTTTTCACATCATACTTTACTTCCTCGTCAAAGCTTAAGAACGTTCTATAAACAGTGACTTTATGAACTTGTGAATTGTTTTTCAATGTTTACCTTCTGAAACGAAATAAGTTTACACACTGCACTTGGAACGAATAATGCATTTTGATACCATACATCTTCTCATGCCTTTGTACGGAAAAGGGCAACGCCTACTTGTTTCTGAGGTAATCCTAAAAGAAGATCAACAGGTTTTGAATAAAAAAGGCGACTTACCTATTTCGTTGTGGAGAGGCTCTCCTGGCACAAACACTGCGATCACTTCTCTTTCACTCTCTGCACGTTACCTCATTTCCCGCTGAGTGCAACAAGTACGCTTTGTATGCTAAACAATTGTCACTTAATCCTCTGGTGCGATGCAACGCTCGACATTCACGCATGCAATCTACACGCACCCGAAACAACAAAACACCTCACTTCACACGCACACAGTCAGACACCTGTTGCAAACAAAAGTTGCCGTTGTTCTCTTGCTCTCTCCTCTCCCTCTGACAGCGAACGGAAGAGCCAACCGGCTTAGCGAAACAACCTGCGTGTTTCTCTTACAGTGTTTCCAACTAACTACACCGCTTATGGAACAACTAAACTACGATGTAAACATTGTCAATCTTCTTGTTCTTTTAATTTGTTCAAGATAAGGGTTAACAGTTGAATAATATCGATGGCAACAGGTAGGGCCGGATCTACTAAATATTGCGCCCGGGACAAAGACGTAAATCTGCTCCCTTCCTCCCAATTTTGCATCGAAATGGCACCCCTACATACTCTCAACCAGCTGCGCCCCGGGTTAAATGCCCCGAATTGTCCCCCTCTAGATCCGGCCCTGGCAACAGGTAATGACTGCAAATTCATTGTTATTTTATAGAGATTCATTGTTTGTGGCAGTACTCGAGCGGACGGTTCTACCAAATTTTGACCCACTTGTTACATGTTCAGATTAGGGAAGAGCTTTGTATTTATTTTAGCATGCACTAAATGAGACGCTTCATTACTACTTGCAGATTGATATCAGGAGGGACATATGGCATAAAACTAAAGTGCTTATAACAAGATCCAACTTGTGCTAGGTGATCACTAAAAAACACACGAATGCTATCTAACCGAGTCAGAGCAGGAGGACCCGAGCGGCAGCGAGGGTCACACTCTCACAAAAAATGTTTCACATCGTATGTTACCTATAAATTTTCTATTTGGTAGAACAATCTGCTCGAGTGAACCCTTGTTTCTTTACAGAGAGGGAGTAGGCCATTGGTTCACCAGAGTTAAATTGAATTGAATTAAAATGTATTTGTGAGACGAGGTCTAGGCTGCTCTACCACCTAACCACCAGTTCTAGTGACCTGAGATCTTACTATCGTGAGAAACCGTATTACGAATTCGACAAACAGCACCAGTGCTCACATGAGGGTTTTAGCTCTCAGGTTATGCCAATGAATAATTTGCGGGGACATAATTATTAGTAGTATTGGCTGCACTTTGCCGCACTTTTTGGCCCCTGGGTCCCTGCCTCAGGACCCATGGTCCCTGGCCGGGGTCAATGACCTAGGGGTACATAGGACCACCCCCTCTAAATTTTGGCAGGGGTACCTTGGCCCACCCCCTAAATTTTGGCAGGGGTACATAGGACCACCCCCCTTAAATTTTGGAAATTGCCAAATCTAAAAATTTGGTATGGTAGGGTAGGACCACAGTATGTACCTCTATCCGTATTGGGGGTCTATGTCGTTCCCTTTCATGGGTAAAAAATTGCCAAAAATTCAAATTTCGGAGGTTTTTGACCTAATTTATCCCCTTGGATGAGGTGTTATTACCCTATATGGTTATATGGGCGTATACAGGGGCCCATTACCTTTCATAAGACATGGGTACATTAATGCACCCCTTGAAAAATTTGGGAGGGGTACCTTGGCCCACCCCTTAAATTTTGGAAATTGCCCAATTTAAACATTGGGTGTTATAGTACAGGACCCTAATATGTATTATGATAAATTTGGGTGGTCCACCTCATTTCCTTTTAGGGGTACATAGGACCACCCCCCTTAAATTTTGGAAATTGCCAAATCTAAAAATTTGGTGTGGTAGCCTAGGACCATAGTATGTACCTCTATCAGTATTGGGTGTCTATGTCGTTCCCTTTCATGGGTAAAAAATTGCCAAAAATTTAAATTTCGGGGTTTTTTGACCTAATTTATCCCCTTTGATGAGGTATTATTACCCTATATTGTTATATGGGCGTATACAGGGGTCCATTACCTTTCATAATATATGGGTATATTAATGCACCCCTTGAAAAATTTGGGAGGGTACCTTGGCCCACCCCTTAAATTTTGGAAATTGCCCAATTTCAACATTGGGCATTATAGTACAGGACCCTAATATGTATCATGATAAATTTGGGCGGTCCACCTCGTTCCCTTTTAGGGGTACAAAATTGCCAAAATATAAACGTAAGCAATACGTTATACCACGTGTTTGGTTTTTTGGTCGATTTTATCCCCTTTGATGAAGTGTTATTATCCTATATAGTTATATGGTCATGTATAGGGGTCCATTACCTTTCATAAGATATCGGTATATTTGTGCACACCTTTAAAAATTTGGGAGGGGTACTTTGGCCCACCCCTTAAATTTTGGAAATTGCTCATTTTATATATTTGGTATTATAGTACCGGACCCTAACATGTATTATAATAAATTTGGGTGGTCCGCCTCGTTCCTTTCTAGGGGTACAAAATTGTCAAAATATAAACGTAAGCAATACGTTGTACCACGTGTTTGTTCTTTTGGCCCAATTTATCCTCTTGGATGAGGTCCTATTACCTTATATGGTTATATGGTCATGTATAGGGGTCCATTACTTTTCATAAGATATCGGTATATTTGTGCACTCCTTTAAAAATTTGGGAGGGGTACTTTGGCCCACCCCTTAAATTTTGGAAATTGCTCATTTTATATATTTGGTATTATAGTACAGGACCCTAACATGCATTATAATAAATTTGGGTGGTCCACCTCGTTCCTTTCTAGGGGTACAAAATTGTCAAAATATAAACGTAAGCAATACGTTGTACCACGTGTTTGTTCTTTTGGCCCAATTTATCCTCTTGGATGAGGTCCTATTACCTTATATGGTTATATGGTTATGTATAGGGGTCTATTCCCTATCATAAGACATAGGTACATTTGTGCAATCCTTTAAAAATTTGGGAGGGGTACTTTGGCCCACCCTTAAATTTTAGAAATTGCTCATTTTATATATTTGGTATTATAGTACAGGACCCTAACATGTATTATGATAAATTTGGGTGGTCCACCTCGTTCCCTTTTAGGGGTACAAAATTGCCAAATTTTACTACAACCACGTGTTTGGTATTTTGGTTCACCCCTTGGATGAGGTCCTATTACCTTATATGATTATATGGTTATGTATATTGGTCCATTCCCTATTATAAGACATGGGTATATTGATGCACCCTTTAAAAAATTTGGGAGGGGTATCTTGACTCATCCACTCAGTTTTAGAAATTGATTAATATAAGCATTTGGTATCTTCGTACAGGTCTTCAATATGTACCACTATAAATTTGGATGGTCCACATCGTTCCCTTTCATGGGTAAAGAACTACCAAAAATCAAATTTCGGATGTTATTGACTCCTATTTAATACGTTATATGGTTTATTACCTCTATATGTTTATGTTCTCTTTTAAATTTGGGAATTATCAAATAACAAAATTCGGTAAACGTTTTCTAGGACCCATTGGTATTCCTCTTATGGCCAAATATTCAAAATTTAAAGGTTATTGACCGGCTTTATTATTGAATAAGTACAGGATTTATTACTTTTTCATAAGACACAGGTGTATTTGTGTACCAATCTTAAATTTTTGGAGGGGTACATTCTTATTGTCATATCAATAATTGGTAATTGTTCTTTGGGTAAATCATTGTGAAATATGAGTATGATCACGTGATCAGTTATTGACCTATGATGGGATTAGGAGTCCAGGACATTGGTACATTTAAACTTTGTAGGATAATTTGAGAATGCGTCATTGGTATTGATTATTCCCCGCCAAATATAAACGTAAGCAATACGATGTACCACGTGATTGACCTTGATGAGGTAGTGTACAGGGATACATAGCTATCCTTATTGAATCTTATGACTCATAGTCTTAAGGGAATACATGCTACAACACTGGCAAAGTTATTGTTGATGCAATTTGATTGGTTGATCACTATCTTTCGTGCAATCTGATTGGCTGATCACTATCTTTCGTGCAATCTGATTGGTTGATGAGTTTCAAATCTTTGCTGCATTCAGTTTTGTTTTAACATTTAAAAAGTTTGAAACTTTGGTTTGACATTTTTTCGTTTGATATTTTTAGTTTAAAAATGTTTGTTTCGAAAATTTTTGTTTCAAATTTTTGTTTGAAACTTTTCGTTTGAAATTTTTGTTTGAAAAATGTTTGTTTGAAAATTTTGTTTGAAATTTTTTTTGTAAATTTTTGTTGCAATTTTTTTGTTTAAAATTTTTTCGTTTGAAATTTTTCGTTTCCAAAATTTGTTTCTGTTTAAAAATTTTTGTTTGAACAGTTTTGTTTGGAAAATTTTGTTTCTAGTTTTGTTTAAAAAAATTTTTGTTTGAAATTTTTGTTTCAATTTTTTTTTTGTTTAAAAATTTTTTGTTTTGAAATTTTTTGTTTCAAAATTTTGTTTGAATTTTTTTTGTTTCAGAACTAAAAAAATATTTGTTTGAAATTTTAGTTTAAAAAATGTTCGAATTTTTTTCTGTTTAAAATTTTTTGTTTGAACATTTTTGTTTCGAAATTTTTGTTTCAAATTTTTAAGTTTATGCACTCATTAGTGAAGAACCGGAACTGCTTAGAAGAAAATTTGGTTTGAATTTTTTTCTTTGAAAATTTGTTTCGAAATTTTTCGTTTCCAATTTTTTTTGTTTAAATTTTTTTGTTTCGAAAGTTTTGTTTGAAATTTTTTGTTTGAAACTTTTTAAGTTTGTGCACTCATTAGTAAAGAACCGGAACTGTTAGAACTAAAACCTCTGGCAACATTGTGGTGCAATAGTACACGTCAGAACATAGGGTTGTACTTGAAATGAAAAAAACACAATTCATTGAAATGGATCATTTTATTACACTCCACATACATCCATACCAGATAGTGGTTCTGGATATTGTCGATACAATGTATTTTGAACTTCTTGCACTAGTTTGTCTTTAGCATATAATTTTAATTCCAATTGAAGTCTTTTAAGGTCTATTGCGATATCAATTGGTGGAAACTCAATGTCCATTTGATCACAAATAAACTGTTTATCAATACAGGTATGCACCCACGAACGATGTTGACAACCATCACAATATCTAGATACATGTTGTACAATATGCATAACACATTTTTCAAAATAGTACTTTTTCAGGAATATACTTGTTTTGTTACACACTTCCACTGCATGTTTCACACACTGAAATACGCTGATAAATTTGTTCCATTCCGTTTGCGTTAGATACACCATGTTGCGATGGACATGGAATGTACTCTTTTTACGTAACAGCACCATCTTCTCTTCGAGGACTGTACGCATCACCACTTCATGATTTGAGCCTAATGATTTGACTATGGTCACATTTAGCTCATCATGAAAATAATCGCTCATTTGGTCGATTCGTGAACATAATATTTGCCATTCTTCACAGGTCAGTTGTACACCAAATTGTTCTGCTTTGCCCAATCGAATCACTGGTTCAAATGTTCTAGCACTGATACCAATCATCACATGTTTTGTTTGAAATATATTTATTGGATAATAGCTTGCGAAGATGAACTCTTTATCGTTAGAAGTACACATCTTTCCTCCTGAAAAGCACTTGCTCAAATGATTTCGCGGTATTGGTTAATTTATAGAACTACGGCTGACGTCATAGGAAGGAATGTGCTGACGTTTGAATTCATGGTTTCATCACAGTTGCTGACGTCATGCTGACCAACCAAATTCATACAACTATGTCTAATGTGCTGACGTTTGAATTCATGATTTTATCACAATGGCTGACGAATCCGGCTATGTACTAAATTCAAATTGATGACTTCGACCCAAGAATCCTTTGTAACATAAAGATACAGATCCAGTATTTAAGAAACGCAGAAGTTCTTCTTGTTTTGATGCCTCCATGGGAAAATATCTTGCTGGTAAAATTATATTCTTATCATTTTCAAGCTTCACTACGATTCTTAATCCAAACTTTGTAGGGATCATTTGGCTAGCTAAAATTCTATAAGGTACATTCTGTTGTAAATCAGTAATCTTGGTAAATGATTTCATCACATCACGTGTGTTTAGAAACTGCAGACAAGTAGCCATGATGATGTTATCACGAATACTACCTCGAACGATACTTATATATGATGCAAAACTGATGACGTTGCATTATCATGTTGTGACGTGTACTATTGCACCACAATGTTGCCAGAGGTTTTTGTTCTAAACAGTTCCGGTTCTTTACTAATGAGTGCACAAACTTAAAAATTTGGAAACGAAAAATCCAAACAAAAATTTTGAAACGAAACAAATTTAAACAAAAAAAAATTGGAAACGAAAAATTTCAAAACAAAAATTTCGAACAAAAAATTTTAAACAAAAAATTTTCAAACAAAATTTTGCAACAAAAAAATTTCAAAAAAAATTTTCAAACAAAAAATTTTGAAACAAATTTCAAACAAAATTCTGAAACAAAAAATTCAAACAAATTTGAAACAAGAGTTTTCAAACAAAAACTTTCAAACAAAAAATTTTCAAACAACAAAACTTAAAACTGAATACAGCAAAGATTTGAAAATCAGCAACCAATCAGATTGCACGAAAGATAGTGATCAGCCAATCAGATTGCACGAAAGATAGTGATCAACCAATCAAATTGCATCAACAATAACTTTGCCAGTGTTGTAGCATGTATTCCCTTAAGACTATGAGTCATAAGATTCAATAAGGTTAGCTATGTATCCCTGTACACTACCTCATCAAGGTCAATCACGTGATACATCGTATTGCTTACGTTTATATTTGGCGGGAATAACCAAAACCAATAACGCAATTCTCAAATTATCCTACAAAGTTTCAATGTTCCAATGTCCTGGACTCCTAATTCCATCATAGGTCAATAACTGATTACGTGATCATACTCATATTTCACAATGATTTACCCAATGAATGAGATACTATCCAATTTTAAGAACCATTACCAATTATTGATATGACAATAAGAAATGTACCCCTCCCAAAATTTAAGATTGGTACACAAATACACCTGTGTGTTATGAAAAAGTAATAAATCCTGTACTTATTCAATAATAAAGCCGGTCAATAACCTTTAAATTTTGAATATTTGGCCATAAGAGGAACACCAACATCTACAATGGGTCCTAGAAAAAGGTTTACCGAATTTTGTTATTTGATAATTCCCCAAATTTAAAAGGGAACATAAACATATAAAGGTAATAAACCTCTGTACATACCCATATAACATGTACCCATGAAAGAGAAACGAGGTAAACCACCCAAATTTATCATAATACATGTTAGGGTCCAGTACTATAATACCAAATATATAAAATGAGCAATTTCTAAAATTTAAGGGATGGGCCAAGGTACCCCTAATAAATTTGAAAGGGGTGCACAAATGTACCTATGTCTTATGATAGGGAATAGACCCCTATACATAACCATATAAACATATAAGGTAATAGGACCTCATCCAAGAGATAAATTGGGTCAAAATGTCAAACACGTGGTACAACGTATTGCTTACGTTTATATTTTGGCAATTTCGTACCCCTAAAAGGGAACAATGTGGACCATCCAAATTTATCATGATACATATTAAGGTCCTGTACTATAATACCGAATGCTTAAATCAAAAAAATTCCAAAATTTAAGGGGCGGGCCAAGGTACGTACCTCTCCTAAAATTAAAAGGGATGCACCAATGTACCTATGTCTTATGATAGGAAATGAACACCTATACATTACAATATAACCATATAAGGTAATAGGACCTCATCCAAGGAGATAAATTAGGTCAAAAACCAAACACGTGGTTGTACTAAAATTTGGCAATTTTGTACCCCTAAAAAGGGAACGAGGTGGACCACCCAAATTTATAGTGATCCATATTAGGGTCCTATACTGTAATACCAAATGTTTAAATTGAACAATTTCCAAAATTAAAGGGGTGGGCGAAGGTACCTCTCCCAAAAAATTTAAAGGCGTGCAAAAATGTACCTATGTCTTATGATAGGAAATGGACCCCTATACATGACCATATAACCATATAAGGTAATAGGACCTCATCCAAGGGAATAAATTAAATCAAAAACCAAACACGTGGTTGTACCTAAATTTGGCAATTTCGTACCCATGAAAGGGAACGAGATGGACCATCCAAATTTATCATGATACATAATGAGGTCCTGTACTATAATACCAAATGCTTAAATTGGAGAATTTCTGAAATTGAAGGGGTGGACCAGGGTACCCCCTCCTAAAAATTTAAAGGGGTGCACCAATGTACCTATGTCTTATGATAGGGAATGAACACCTATACATGACCATATAACCATATAAGGTAATAGGACCTCATCCAAGGAGATAAATTAGGTTAAAAACCAAACACGTGGTTGTACTAAAATTTGGCAATTTTGTACACCTAAAAGGGAACGAGGTGGACCACTCAAATTTATAGTGATCCATATTAGCGTCCTATACTATAATACCCAATGTTTAAATTGGGCAATTTCTAAAAATGAAGGGGTGGGCCAAGGTACCCCTCCCAAATTTTTCAAGAGGTGCATTAATATACCCATATGTTATGAAAGGTAATGGACCCCTGTATACGCCCATATAACCATATAGGGTAATAACACTTCATCAAAGGGGATAAATTAGGTCAAAAACCCCCGAAATTTGAATTTTTTGGCAATTTTTTTACACATGAAAGGGAACGACATAGACCCCCAATACTGATAGAGGTACATACTATGGTCCTAGGCTACCACACCCAATTTTTAGATTTGGCAATTTCCAAAATTTAAGGGGTGGGCCAAGGTACCCCTCCCAAATTTTTCAAGGGGTGCATTAATATACCTATGTCTTATGAAAGGGAATGGACCCCTGTATACGCCCTTATAACTATATAAGGTAATAGGACCTCATCCAAGGAGATAAATTAGGCCGAAAACCAAACACGTGGTATAACGTATTGCTTACGTTTATATTTTTGGCAATTTTGTACCCCTAAAAGGGGGACGAGGTGGACCACCCAAATTTATCATGATACATATTAGGGTCCTGTACTATAATACCCAATGTTGAAATTGGGCAATTTCCAAAATTTAAGGGGTGGGCCAAAGTACCCCTCCCAAATTTTTCAAGGGGTGCATTAATATACCCATGTCTTATGAAAGGTAATGGACCCCTGTATACGCCCATATAGCCATATAGGATAATAATACCTCATCCAAGGAGATAAATTAGGTCAAAAACCTCCGAAAATTCAATTTTTGGCAATTTTTTACCCATGAAAGGGAACGACATAGACACCCAATACTGATAGAGGTACATACTATGGTCCTAGGCTACCACACCCAATTTTTAGATTTGGCAATTTCCAAAATTTAAGGGGGGTGGTCCTATGTACCCCTGCCAAAATTTAGGGGGTGGGCCATGGTACCCCTGCCAAAATTTAGAGGGGGTGGTCCTAGGTACCCCTAGGTCATTGACCCTGGGCCAAGGTCATTGACCTTTGACCTATGACGTCACAAAAATTTTTGCTGACTCAGTTGCATATACGGGGACCCCTACTACTTTATTCATTTAAAACGGTATAATAAAAAATTGCAGAATGGTAAATTTGGGGAAAAGAGTGATGGATTTAGCCGGGGGCCTAGGCCCCAGTTTTTTTGAGTGACAAAGATAATTTAAACTATTATTAATAGGCCTATATTTTTGAGAGTTTATAGTAAAACTCATGATATACCTAACATAGTTTGGGTTCTGGTCGCCCCCCCTTAGTTTTTACCCTCTAGATCCGCCACTGGGGGGAAAAGGTACATTCGGGGACAGAATGGTAATTTTGGGGGTCACCCAAGCCCTTAAGGAGAATGGACACCCTTACTGAAAAGTATGAGTACCTGCTGTTTGTACGTTGATGTAGGTGACAAGTTTGATAATAATTCAAAGTGTGAGAAGTAAATAAAAATCTGAAGTAAATCTATATGTAAAAATAAATACATTAAGTGATTAGCGTTGTTGCTTCAGAATAATTGGCGTCATTTGGGACTTCAGCGAATATCCACCCTTAGTTAAAGATTTATACACAGTTTTACCAATAGAATAAAATATGAATGAAAAACACGAAAATAAATTTTATTTTATCGGACGTCTCCGCCTCCTTCCCCTCCAAATCTGAAATGACGCTGCTGTTTGCAATGGCTTTCACTCAGTTCTACCGAGTAAATGCAGGGATAATCCTTAATATAGTTCCTTATCAACTTCTTTACCTATTGTTTATTGTTATTGATTCTAGAGCGAATTGATCTTGCTGCTACTGCTTTGAGAAGGTTTACTATTATCAATTTTATATTTTTACTCCTGACTTGTAGGAACAAACAAAGAATGCAGATACAACCATTACTATTTTTTGTACTATTTGTCTTCTAGCACCTGCAAGTTGCTATCACGATAGTGTGCTTGCACGAGGACATTTGCATCATGATTATTTGGAATAGAATCGGGTTGAGTCTAAAATGAAACAAAACCTATAGGTTTACGTCCAATGATTATGGTCTTTGTGCTAAAGCAGACGATTATTAGTGAAAGTGAATAATAACGCTATGCCTACAGGAGGATGCGTTTCCAAAGCGTTACCCTCCGCAGCGAATACGACCTAGGTGGCTATTCGGTAATTTTACTTTCGCCAGAGTTATAAATCATACTGTGAGCCAGTCAGAATTTCCAGGTCTTTTTTCTGCGTAACCCTATTGTGTTACATAGATTTTTTCTGTGATTAGCTTTTTTTTTTTTTTAATTTCCTTGTATTTTTGTGAATTTTCTTTCGTTATACACGCACATACCTTATAAAAGCCAGTTCCAATGCTCTGCACAAAGCATCTTTCAAGTATCTGTTTCTTGGTAAAAAATCCCCCTGCCTGGCAACACGTCTTTCCTTTTTCCCTTCCTTAGACATATTTTACTGATTCCGAAACAGCAGGCGGTCTACTGTTCCGAAACGCATCAAATACCCTCGAACCGATGTATTCTGCTCGTTTTTATTGACTTCGCGTTTGCAGCACATTGCGATTAGCCATCCGCATTTAAATACATGGTCAGCGTATTCCAAGCGTGCGCTTGAGCCACAAAAACGAGTTGCAAACGCATTGATTAGCCATAGACTAAAGAAATTACTGTTGGTGGAAGAATATGGATGACTGACTTTTGAGCAAACTCACACAGACATAGACAGTTAGTACCCGGCTATTTGAGGCGATCGCAAAGCATATTTATTGCTCATGCGTACGCTTGGAATACGCTGATCATGTATTTAAATGTTGATGGCTAATCACAAACGCGAAAGCAATAAAAACACGGAGAAAACGTCAGCTCGAGCGTATTTGGTGCGTTTCGGAACAATAGACCACCTGCTGTTTAAAAGATTTCAAAAGGAAGGGGAAAAAAGGAAAGACGTGTTGCCAGGCAAAGGGATTGTAGCAAGACAGCTGCTTGGAAGATGGTTTGTGCAGAGTATTGGAACTCTGCTATTACACACCTGGACCTGGCAAAAAGATCCGGAAACCCTGACTGGCTCACAGTATGATTTATAACTCTGGTGAAAGTAAAATTACTGAATAGCCACCTTGGCCGCGTTCGCTACAAGGGGTACGCATCAAAAACGCTTTTTCAAATAGCCTAAGTCTTACGTTCACCCCGAACTCACATGTCTTCAGATAAAACCAGGGACCCTTTGTATCAGAGGTGAGCACTCCACCTCTAAGACACAGTGCTCCTATCCGAATCTAATCGAATATTCCTCCCTCCGCCCCTCAAAGTGAAGTCCTGGCGACACCACTACTGACGATCAACGTTGTAGTATTATATAAGTGAATTATCACTTAATAGTGAATAAAGTTTTTTTTTATTAACATGGAACAGAATGGACAATTAAAATAATATTTTTAGTGCGAATATTTGGTACGGGGAAGGTGAGAGAATAGTCAGTGACGGCGTAAGGCAAACTGGGGCCCGGGGCCAGTGAAGTAGGTTGGGGCCCCTTTTCAAACAATCGTGATTTATACACTTCTATTTTTGCCATTCATTTACATAATCATTCTTTCTGTTTGCTCCTCCACCTTTCCCGTTGGTGTGTGTGTTTAGATCATTATAATCTGGGATATATTAAACAAATAGGGCTGACATTCAGCATCCATGTTTATTTTTTAAATGCTTAGAACCGCCTTCAGGCTGGTATCTACAAATAAAACTGGACTACGATTATCATTGCATTTTATTTATTTATTTATTCATTTTTAAACAAAGGACACGATAGAAAAAGGATTAGAAATACAACTGTAACGGAAACTACAACCCACAACAGAAATAACAATCTTAAGAACGAACAAAAAACGTAACAATCAAGAATCCAGAATTTATCCTACACCTATACTATCGTAGTATCAACGCGTACTGTAATTAGATGGAATAGTGGAAGTAATGCTCCTAATAATATAGAGATAAATTTACGTACAAAACGTAACAATGAGCTGATATTGCAAAAATTGCAAATAATAATATAGCCGATGCGATTTTTAAATGTAAGCTCTATGTTTTCTAGAATATTTTTGTTCGGTTCTTGCCTTTGGTGTTTGTCCTGCGCAATTTCTCATATGGTTAAGTTTATTCATAATTTCTCCCTGTCTGAATTTACGTTAGATGGGTTTAATTTGATTAGATTTTTCTTCCTACAATTAGCCCCATTCACTTTAACATTCGGTGTCTCTCCAGTGATAATGTGCGATGTATTTAGTCCCGCTGCTTTTGCCAAAATATCAATGAATAGTTAAGCACTAGAATATTTCTCTCCTGCTTGTCTTTTTTACTATTGTTTCCAGATTTCGCACTTGTTATATGATTATATTATTTTTATTTAATAATTCAGTCATGTTTATATTCTGTCACTTATGATTATTTCCGTTACCATTTACTAACGTACTTAGTATTAGAATATATTATAACAAAAAATCCTGAATATATTGAATAATTGGGGATATTATAGATTAAATATGTGAGCACAGAATTCTACTACGGGTTATACCATCCTACTTTTCATTACCACTTATCACCAGTCAATTGACAAGTCTTGACAGTTTTTTATTACTCTTTTGGTACTTTTGGGGGCGCGGTGGCTCAGTGGTAGAGCGTTCACCTCCTGTGCTTGGGTCCCTGGTTCGATCCCAGCTCACATCGTGTGGACTTTGTGGTGGACAAACACCGTGCTCGTGGGTTTATCGGGGTTCTCCCGTTTCCTCCCACTTTCTTCATTCCACCGTTTCATTCATTTCTCATCATCACCGTCCTCTTTAGCCTAACCGGCATAACCTTGGGACGTAAAACAAATATGTCATTTTCTTTTGGTACTTTTGTATTTTTATTGCCTTTACTAGAAGCATGAAATTACTTTCGACAGTAGTTCCACTACCATATTAGCCTATGTTCCACCAACATTCAGAATGATACCTTCCTTGCTTTGGTAGCAGCGAAAGTCTCAACTATATTATCAGAATCCAGTGGATGCTATTTCATTTTCGATAGAAAAAATGGCCAGATTCGCGAATCTTTCCTGAACTCATTGTGGAACGCAAGTACGATTTTATCAGTTTCATTTTGATGAAAAACCTTTCACATGAAGCGACAGATATGGGCAGTGTTATCAAAATCTGAAGAGCGGTTGCCAAACTTTAGTAAATTTCAAGCCCCACTGAAGATACATATTTCAGGATACCTTGTGGTGAAAAGTCAAGTTGTTCTTTAGCTTTCTGGGCACACCCTAGTGAACGGATTAAATCCTTACAATCCTGAAATAATAATAAGCCATCCAGGTCACATTCGGGTAGAGCAAAGCCAAATCAGAGCAACATGCTTTGGGAATGCGGCGTAGGATCGACACTGCGTAGCATCGAAACTGCGTACGATCGAAAAATTCAGCTCAAAACCTGTTTCGAACCTACGCAGTTTCGATCGTACGCAGTTTCGGTCGTACGCAGTTTCGATCGTACGCAGTTTCGACGCTACGCAGTTTCGATGCTACGCAGTGTCGATCCTACGCATGTAACCCACATGCTTTTAGGCTTTCCTCCCTCTCATCATCTAGCTGCTGCACAAAGTTGGTCATAGAACACAAGAATCCAAATCTGTCGTTCAGATCATGCATCTGAGTAAAATGATCATACATTTGTTGTCTCATTTCATCTAGAATTTCATTGATAGAGCGCTTCACTTCGGCCTGTACAATCAGGTTTCATTCTTTGCTTCTCCAGGCATGCGTCTCCTTCTACTATGTGTACCCACAGTTATGTTCCATGCCTTGCAACTTCTTTCAGCTGTGGATATGATTTCCTTGTCCAGCTCAAGTCTCCAGATATTAATGGTGTTAACCAGGCTCTGTAACTGAATAAGAGTTTGATTTAAACTCATATCCTGAGATTGAAGGCATTTTTGGATCTGATCAATATATGAGAGATTTGCAGACCAGAAATATAGTAAAACAATGAAGTTAAATGACTGGATGCTTGCAAGAAGACCAGCATCTCTTCTAGTATCAAACGTTTCAATCGAAGTGTCACGTAGATCTTCCAATAAATCAATTACTTCATCCAATTGACTACAAAGTGCCTTTAAAGCTTCTGCTTTTGAACTCCATCTAGTGTCATTTTCACGTTTCAGACCAATCTTTACGTGATTTTGCAGCACATTCCATCGGTGAGTAGATCTAGAGAAGAATACCAACAAATGTTCCATTGCTCTCAACAAAGTCACCGACAGAATGTTAACGTGCGCAGCATGTGAGCCACAAGGATCAATGAATTATTGTTACAAGGAACGAAAATGGCCAAAGGACTTATATTCCGTATCAAAGTTTGAACTCCAGAATATTGCCCGGCCATTGTAGCCTGATTATCACAAGACTGGCCTCTCGAATCTTAATACCAAGCATATCACATTGAAATTTCTTCAGTATTTAAGCAGAAATACACGTACTCTCAACAGTCTTTCATTCGACAGAGATGAAATCAATAAATGCTTCCCGAACTTGAACAGAATCACGTTGTATATCAACAAATCGAATGATTTGTGACAACTGTTCGATATGAGAACAATTAGGAGTTGAATTAAATATAATGCTGAAGTATTTTGATCATTTGAACACTTGTTTTCTTATTGAACATTTTCTTCGCTCTAAATTTGTGGGTTGAAATGTAAATTCATACGCCAAAAACAAGAGCAGACATGGGAAAACCAGCTAAGCAAAAGGGTTTCGCTCGCTGAAAATTCGACTTGTAAAGGACAAAAGAATAAAGACAGAAGGAAAACAAGTGAATCAGCGACTATAGCGTCTGCACCAAAGAGCTTTTAATTAGGAACAGAATGCTAGTACCCTAATAAAGCATTATATACGTTGATCCCTTCTTTCTACCCTTCTCTTGAACTGATATATGAATAAATAAACAAATAAATAAATAAATAATTAAACAGTGATAGTTTAGGAAGGAGGCTAGCAGACAGGGCTCCATTACTTGCATCATAAAACCTTAGAATGTAATTAACACAGTATATTTTAACTTTCATTATATTTCAATCTACACTTAGCTTTTCCTCTAAATTTTTCTGAGGTTATTGAACAGAGTAAAACTTATTTTATTCATATTTTAACCCACATAATCTTTCCTTTAAAATTCTTTGGGGGTCCCCAAGAGTATGAAACATTTACTTTATTTTTTACCTATATTCAGAGCTTTTTCCTTTAAATTTCTTTGGGAGCCTCCAAGATAATGAAACTTTTATTTTATTTATTTTTAATCTACATTCAGTTATTCTTTAAATTTCTTTCGGGTCCCCAAGAGAGTGAGGCCCGAAGCTTATAGTTTGTTTAGCTTATACGGAAATCCAGCACTGATTAGCTTTACTAGACTGATATTTCTGTTGTTTCATCCGTTATTTGGTGTAATATTGATTGACAATTAATTGCGTTTAATTTAGGGAAGGTGTGGATTATAAACCTTGACGGCCTTTGTACGGCTCATGCTAACAAGGTTCCTTAGTAATTATTTTTTTACCTACCGTCGGGGGCCCCCATTCGCCCCGCCCTTACGCCGCCACTGAGAATAGTTAAAGCATTTACAAATAAAAATAACATGAGGCCAAGGTTCTGTGAACTGGAAAATAAACTTTTCCACAACAAGCTATAACATAATATTTAGCTGACCTTAATATGTGCTTTTGGAATTTGATTTATTGTTTGCAAAATAATTAAAAACAAATAATCTGGTGATGTTTTGGTGAACAAATACACGAATTTTTTGAAACTAAACAAAAATAACCAAAACTTTATATTTGTATACATATAAAAAAAACAGTTCTGACCAGAGCAGAATGAAATATATTAAAAACTAATACTTACAATGTGTTACAGTTTCAAGGACCTAACGTCCTCTTCATCAGACACGAACACTGAGAAAAGACAGGTGACAGGAATATTATAAATATACATAACAATAATATTTATTAGAAAACTGTTGTTTGGACTTTTTAAGATTTAAAAATATAGTACCAACTAGTTGTAACAAACAAAAACATTTACAAGTATAAAAAAAACAAATTTTATAAACCAAAGGATCATTCATTCGGGATTCATTCTTTTGAAATCATTTCAACGATCATCCATTCGGCTTCCACCATTTCGGATTCACTTCGTTCCATTCAGAGCATCAACATGAAGTCTCTGAGTAGCTGTCGTCAGGACATTAAGTATAAACTAATATATATATATATATATATATATATATATATATATATATATATATATATATATATATATAAAACAAGTCAAAATTATCTATTAGCAATTTACATGCTTTTGTAGTTATTGTATGCTTCTTTCTTTTAATATCATAATTTATTTGTGTATTTAACCTATGTGTAATTGTTTCTTTTATTCTAAATATTAATTAATTACATTATGCATTCTTATTATTATTTTTATTCAAATTTCTTTTATTCTACTATCTGTCCCATCTAAATAAAATGTCATGGATCATTTGGGTAATGGTCTCCATGTAACAGGCAATACACTATAACTCTAATCCCACTATACTACCCGTTCCATTATTGTGGTATACTAATACATTTTACCCATTACACCGTTAAGAATCAATTTTATATTTATAATTTTCATAACGTTTCAGGGTGGCATTACTGAAAACGATACTTTTTACTCCAAACGTCGAAAATCCGAAACGTCAAAAATCCGAACGCGGCAAGGGCGCTGATCCTGTGGGGGCCGAGGGGGCCTGGGCCTTCCCAAAGCTCATGTGGGCCCCTTATTGTATTTATTAATATACTATGAATATACAATATTTGGCATAATTATATATATACCTTCTGCATTTGAATGGGCCCCCAAAATTTACAGAGAAATCGGAGCCCGTGGAACGTGGTCCCTAGAAGCTTTTAACATTTTGTCTTAGAGCTAGCGATAAACAAACAATAGCGTTGTCCGTTGGCGTTGTGTGAAGTAAGTGTTTTTACAAAAACTCAAATGTAATTGTTTGTCATACGTACTTTTATTTGTATTTTCCCTTAGACCTATACAAGTTAAGCTGTAAGTGTGAGTTATAAGAATGGTGTCTTTTAGTGTAGGAGCAAGTTCATCTAAAACATTAAATGTAAGTAGCCTTACGTACTGGTACGTGCGGTATTGCAATTACTGTATGTACTGTATAACCACTGTATCGATAAAAGAGCATGCCGTACAGTATATTTAAACCTAAATAGCATTTTCTTGGTCATTTTCGAAAATCCGAACTACCTGTGGTCCCAATTAGGTCCGATTTTCGACTTCCTACCGTACGTCCATTTGTATGTGAGATCCTGACCGCCTATATTGTTTCATACGAAAAGTACGTAGGCCTATAGATGGAACACTTATACGGATAAAACATGCGTTTTCAGTTATACGTCTGCCGCACGTTAAGTCCAAAAACTACATAAATTATGCATGTAACCTAACTTTTTAAGTACGCCACCTACATTTTTTTCTCAGTGTTGGACAAAATAATGAATAATTATAGAATCCCGTCCTGTACGACTTTCTTGTTTTCCAGCCTGCCTTTCCAGCACATTGAGCTGAATAGTCGGGACTCAACTGTACTATTAATCAGAAATGGGCATTTCAACTAACCCTTACTCACACTTACCCTCAATCCACTCCCTCACACTCCTTCACCCTTATGTGGGTGCGGTGGCTCAGTGGTAGAGCATTCACCTTTGGTGCTTGGGGTCCCTGGGTCGATCCCAGCTCGCGCCGTGTGGACTTTGTGGTGAACAAACACCGTGCTCGTGGGTTTTCTCGGGGTTCTCCCGTTTCCTCCCACTTTCTTCATTTCATTCATTTCTCATCATCACCGTCTGTCTCCTTTAGCCTAACCGGCATAACCGTGGGACGTAAAACTTAAAGATTTCATTTCATTTTTTCATTCGCCCTCATACTCAATCAATTTGTTATTGATACCCTCACCCTCCCTCACCCTCACCTTCAATCAACTGGCCCACACTCGCACTCACTTGCAATGCTGTGCAGTGGGGGAGCGAGCGGGTCGACGGCCCCGGGCGCAGAAGTAAGAGGGCGCAAAATTCGGAAGAAAAAAGAATGAAAGAAGCAAGAGAGATGAAAAAGTACTTGGAATATTACTAGTATGTTCTTAAATCCTCTTCTTGCTTTAGGAACTGGTTCTATAATGTTACTCATGTTAGGAAAATGGATGTGTATATACTGTATATAAAAAAGTGGAAGGAAAAAGTAATAAAAAGTGCTCAAAATCCAGGAAAGGAGGGTTTATTTTTGTAAATTATCTTACCCTTTGCGCCAACCATGGTGACGCTTCACGGCTGGTCTGTCGAAATCACTTATATATACGGGACGCCGCGCCGTCGTATACTCTCGCCCCGACGTTCCCCGCACGGCACTGCTCAACTGTATTATTAATCAGAGATCTACATTTTCCTAACTCGCACTCACACTCACACTCATTCGACTGCCTGACACTCACACTCACTCGCCCACACACACTCAAATACTTTCGATATCCTCACCTTCACTCACACCCACCCTCAATTGGCTCCGTCACACTTACCTTCACAGTCATCTACCAAAATGAGGATGAGTGAGATTGAGGGCAACCCTCTTGAGGGTAAAAATCAATGAGGGTGCAGATCTGTGCTGTTAATTATCTTAATTTTATAATGGCATCAATAGAAGAAAATACATTAATTTTTCTTTAATAATTCATTCTATCATAAATATTTTGCAATACGAGTAAGTTCGTATCATTTCAGGTACTTGTAAGTATTCGTATCTTAAATTATTATTTTTGCATAATGTCTTTGCTCACGAGGGAGGAATGGTTAACACTGACAAACACCTATTACGTACGCCACAGAATAATACGTCTCTATAAGCTATTAGAATTTGTGGAAACTTTACATTATTAAATAGTACTGTAAACTCTTTGGTAATATATATATTTGTTCGAGATGGTCAAATTTACTATATGATGTACAGTTGACGGAAAAATTTCTTTCCATTTGGTAAAATTTATTTTGGGGGCGATGGTGTGGCTGGTATTTTGGGAATAAAGGTGGTGGTAACGAATAGAAAATTACATTCTTTTTAATTCACTGAAAACTGTACTCAAATTGTCCTTCTATTCGGAAGTTATTTACAAAACTAATTTCATGAGATGAAATAAATTTTGTCGTTGACTGTACAATTAATTCGGTTGAATTTTTATTTTTTTCTTTGTTATTTTTATTCCATTTTATTTCATTCTATTTATTGTTTGTTTTTGGACTAACATTTTATCAGGACCACAAGCATTAACATAGGGACCACTTGAGGATCGCTGCCCACAGTTTAAGAAACACTAATCTAAATGATCACCAGGTATCTGTAGTTCGCCTACGGTTATTATGAATATCAGTTATCATATCAAATCGTTGCACACATTGCATGGCTGTCCGTATGACTTCCAAAAATTCAAATGCGAACGAAACATCTAAATTTAGGTTTAAACTGTTCCATCTCGGGGTCTGGAAAATCTCACTCGCAGAAACAAAGCGACGAAGAAGGATGTGTTGCTATGGGAACAGAGAATGTGTAGTGAAGATGTCGCACGCAATTCCATTTGAAGTTTATTCTGAAACGGAAGTCGCTCCAAAGTTTCCATCTGTTGAGTTCTTCATACTAAAACGCTTTTCGGAACAGCATCTTCGGACTCTTTCTAACTGCGTCATGTTATCCAGGTCTCAGCAGTAATTACTTAAGCTTAGCTTAATTCATTCGTGTGTGCGTGACTGTTAGACAAAATGAGACATCAATACATACAATCTGTTACTTATTTTTCATATCTAGTACCTAAATAAATAAAAAATAAAAACAAAACACTGTCAAATGCATTAAATTGGCACGAATGACTAATTCTTTAACACCATAAAAATTCTTTTATTTATCTCTCGAAAACCACTTAGGAGAATTAATCCTCAAGAATTATTGAGGTTGAAGTTCTAGGTGTACACATATCATCTTTCGACAATATTATACTTAAACAAGAATTTCAGAGGGGGGATCAAAAGATTGCGATGTTGGCCAATAGTTAGTTTTTGGATCAAGGGCCACAAAATTTCTGAACGGTCCCTAAATCGAGTTTTCGTATTTTCTACGGAATAAGCATATCATACTAAGTTAAGTGATAATTTGGGTTCGGCTACACTATATGTAGTTCTCCAGATATAAGGCCTACAAGAAAAATTTTGATTCAATGAAATACAATGGATCTTTTGATCCAAAAATTAAAATTTTAGAATTAATTATAATTGAAAGCTTTATCTTATTAAACCCTTAATTACTAACCCAAGGTGAAAAAAAACCTGAGAGAGTTATTTTCGTTTACTACCAAATGAGGTTAACTAACTCTATGGCTTATGGAACCCGCAGGTTCAATGTCGCGTTCACAAAAGCTCTCCACTGATTTCTATCCTTAGCTAACTGCATCCAGTTTCTACTTTGTATTCCTATCTCTGCGAGATCCATCTTAATATTGTCCTCCCATCTGCGCCTAGGTCTTCATAATGGTCGTTTTCCGATTGGTCTTCCAGTCAAGACTTTGAAAGCGTTTCAACTTTCTTCCATTCTAGCTACATGACCTGCTCACCTAAGCCTCCTAGACTTGACGACCCTAACAATGTTGGGTAAAGCGTATAAATTACTATATTTGAACCAAAAGAGGTTAACAACTACAAAAATTTCTTTCAGTGTATTTTATTTTTTCTTATCACTCAGTGTGCTAGTGTCAGTGGAAGTTTACAGGGGTCTGGAGTTTGACTACTACATTGAATATAGGATGAAAATACACCCGGGGTTAGTAATAGTGTGAATATACAAATGGTTAGTAATTAAGGGTTAAGCATCCTATATACTGTCGTCTTGTGAAAAGTTTGATGCGAGTCTACTTAAGAATCACTAGAGAACCAAGTCCACGCTTTGTATTTTGAACATATTTCACCTTTAACACCCATATCTGAAGCTTCTTTCAAAGTTTAAAAGATTCATGCCTGGATATTGGAAATCACTTTTATAATGTACTAGCAGCATCAATTACGCGCTTCGCTGGGTTAAGAGTCTTCATCCCGGCGAAATTAAAATACCGCTAATTTTAAAATAATTATGTGATATCTTCAAATAGATAAAAGATAATTGAAATAAGGAACAAGAGCGCCCTAGACAATATTATTTTGCGTGAGGTACCGTTATCACAAGTCACCTAGTGGCTTTCCGTTTTCAGCTGTTTAGAAACGCGAAAATAAATGTCGATTTTCAAAATGGCTCGAAATCGAAAGCAGATAAGTGAGTCGTGATAACGGTTTCTCATGTAAAATAATATTGTCTAGGGAGGTCTTGTTCCACATTACGATTATCTTTTATATATTTGAAGATATCACAGAATTACTGTAATGTTAGCGGTATTTTAATTTCGCCGGAATGAAGACTCTTAAATTAAGAAAAAATAGTAATATGTTTCTTTAGTCAGTCACTTTTTACTATTACTAAAGCGCTGTTTGATATAGGTCATTTTCGATGATTTTTTTATATATCCCCTTCCCCTCCCACGATTTGCGGGCCTGAATTTGAATTTAAAAGGCATCAGAAGTATCACTGTTCATCTCAGCGACCTCAAAAACTATAGATTCGACACTAATATTGGTCATTTTCGAACATTTAAAATCTCTTTCCCCCCTCCTTTAAGTTACATGGTCAACGTGATGTGACAAAAATCATCTCATGTTTGAACTTCATTTAGGTTGAAAATTTGATCGAGATCGGTTTTGTGCTTCAAGAGTTTTATTTATTTTTATATATCTGTCTTTAAATCTTTTATCTAAATATATCTTTTATTTTTATTTTATATCTTTTATTTTACACTTCCCTTCCCTTAGGTTGCACCGTAAAAGTGATATGGCAAAAACATCCCAGGCCCGAAACTTACCTATGTTAAAAATTTGATCAAGATCGGTCTAGTGGTTCAAGAATTATTAAGTTTTATAGGTTTCTCCCCTCTTCTCCCCCTCCCCTAAGCCATACCATTAAAGCGATATGATAAAAACCACCTCAGGTCTAAACCTCATCTATGTTAAAAATTTGGTTAAGATCGGTCGGGTGGTTTCAGCGTAATGAAGTCACAAAGACAGTCACTATTATTTTTACTTTTTTTTTATTATTATTTTTTTTTTTTTTTTTTACATAAGTACCTACCCTCTCCCAGTCCCCTTCGTTGCATTGTAAAAGTGAAATGAAGAAAACATCCCAGGCCCGAACCTTATTTATGTTGAAACTTTGATCGAGATCGGACGGGTGGTCAAGAGTTATTAAGTTTTATTTTCATATATTTCCCCTCCTCCCCTCCCCTAAGATCTACTGTCAAAATGAGATGATAAAAAACTTCCCATGTTCAAACTTCATAAATGTTGAAAATTTAATTGAGATCGATCGGGTAGCTCAAGAGTTATTAATTCACGAACATAGTCACTTGTATTTTTATATTTATTGATTTTTGTATATCTTCCCCTCCTTTCCCTCCCCTACGTTGCTCCGTCAAAATAAAATGATAAAAATCATCCCAGTTCCGAACCACATCCACATTGAAAATTTGATCAGGATCAGTTGGGTGGTTCAAGAGTTATTGGGCTTTATGCAGAGACGTTCTGACGCGTGATTAGTGCCATACTAAAGAGTTCGACTAACATATGTTTGCTGTCAAGTCTTTAGTATGATACTAGTCGTACGTCAAAACGACTCTGCATAAGGCGGATTATGTTTTATTTTTTTTTCTGTGTCTCCCTCCTCCCTCCCCGAAATTTTACAGTTAAAGTGAATAGCTAAAAACACTCCTAGGCCAGAACTATATCTACATTAAAAATTTGATCGAGATCGGTCGGACGGTTCAAGAGATTAAGAGTCACAAACATAGTCACTTTCAATGTTATAATATAGATTACCACGAGCAAAAGTTCATTCACACTTCTAATTTTTTAAATCCTGCAACATTAGACAACCAACAATGCAATTAAAGTTGGTTGGCTGAGAACTGAGTAAGGCGTTCTACAACTGCTGTAGTTTGTTCAAAAGGTGTCAGTGAGTAGACGGCAATCGGCAAAAAACAGAAAACTATCCATGCCTCTGCAACGAATAAAAATTCGGGTAGATGACACCGTTTAGTATCTACAGAGCGATTGATATCATGAGAAAGCCACAAAGAGATCTTATTTAACCTTAGACATTCAAAGAAAAATCAACGTTGGTCAAATATTCATTTTATTTTACATATTACAGTATTTCGTAAAATCTCTGAATGTTTTACATCATTCATTTCAACGTTACCTTCACTTTTGTTAGTTTTCAGTTTAAGTATATCTACTGAAACTTTATGAAAAAAAAATATGTCGTAAGAGGTGATTTGATTCTCATCTTTGTCTTTCAAAAGCTATTTTATCCGCAAAATCATCGTTTTATTTTTTTAAAAAAAGTATTATTATCATTATGTGAGACTAGCATCAATTACCCGCTTTGCTGGGTTAAATTAAAAGAAAGTAGAAATATGTTCCGTTAGTCAGTCTCTTTATACTATTATTAAAGCGTTCTCTGATATCGGTTATTTTCGATGATTTTTATATTTTTCTCCCCTCCCATGTTACATGGCTAAATTTAGATTGAAATGGCATCGCAAGCGTCACTGTTCTTCATAGCGACCCCGTAAACTATGGACTTGGCAGTAATATCGCACATTTTCCACTATTTTTATATTTTTCCTCCCTCGTCTCTCCCATGTTGAGGGACAAGGCATCAAAAGTGTCCCTGTTCAACTCAGAGACCTTGAAAACCATTTGTTCGACATTAATATTGATCATTTTAGATCTTTGATATATATAGATGGCTTTTATGGCTTTTATGGAAGATGGCTGAGATGGCTTTTATTGTTGTACTATGACGGTGCAACTTAGGGGAGGGTAAGGAGAAGAAGAGACATTTATAAATGATCGAAATAATCTTATATTAGTCGAATCTATAATTTTTGGGGTTGCCAAAAGCCATAATAACGTTTTCGATGCTGTTTAAATCCAAATTCAGCCCCACATCTTGGGGGAGAAGAAGTATATATATGAATCTTGGGGCTGAATTTGAATTTAAACAGCATCGAAAACGTTATTATGGCTTTTGGCAACCCCAAAAATTATAGATTCGACTAATATAAGATTATTTCGATCATTTATAAATGTCTCTTCTTCTGCTTACCCTCCCCTAAGTTGCACCGTCATAGTACAACAATAAAAGCCATCTCAGGCTCAAATCTCATCCATGTTAAAAATTTGATTGAGATCGATCAGGTGGTTCATGAGTTATTAAGTTTTATTTACTTTATATCTCCCCCTCTTCCTCCCGTAAGTTCTACCGTCAAAGTGATTTGACAGAAACCATCTCAGGTCTGAACGCCATCTATGTTGAAAATTTGATCGAAATCGGCCTTGTGGTTCAAGGGTTATTAAATTTTATTTTTATATATCTCTCCCCTCTCTTCTCCCTCCCAAAATTTCTACCGTCAAAGTGATACTACAACAGTATTGTATATTTGTAATTTGTTGTATATTTGTGACTTTGGGTCATAAGTTATTCGAAATATGTACTAGGCTGGCTGCAGAAGAAGAGAAAGAAATGTTTCAAATAATAAGATTGTCGATAATGTTAAAAAGATATTCATATGTTAGACGTCGTTGTCAGGACAACATATAGAAAAGATATAAATAAATGGAATCAAACTACGGAATGGAATGTGTATTATTTAATGGCTCGAATTTATTATAAAAGAAAGGGAACAAGAGTGAATTTTATCGTTGTAATACATACGTTTGAACTTCATCTATGTTGAAAATTTGATTGAGATCGGTTGGCTAGTTCAAGAGTGATAAAGTCACTCAATCAATCATACTTTGCTATTTTAATCTACTTTTGGGATACAAGTTACCGAGAAAACTGGCAAAGAAAGTTTTCATTAACTTACTTGGTTACTTTAGTCACGAAGAATGAGGCGTTAATTCATTTTTTCAAATGCTCGTTAAAAGGTACTTTGTACACAGTGATACTAGCAAAGTAAATTTTGTCACGTAATGTTCGGTTGCTAGCATAGCGTATACTTGGTACCATGGCAGATACAAGGGATATTGGTATAGCTACACGTGGAAGGATAATAGGCCTAAAACAAAGCGGTAAAACTATACGAAATATCTAGGGAGACATATTGTGTATTTATGGATACGACATTTCGAAGAGGGAAGGGAGGAAAATTTAGTAACAAGAAATCTGGGCCATAAGGTTTACACTTCTGTTCAGAAAAAAGCTGGAAACTCTTTCAGAGACAAAGTCTAAAAAATTGGGCTATATCCACAATTCCCACAGATCTGTACAGAG
Source organism: Thermobia domestica (assembly GCF_964235325.1). NCBI lineage: Eukaryota > Metazoa > Arthropoda > Insecta > Zygentoma > Lepismatidae > Thermobia > Thermobia domestica. Next base: position 142,219 of record NW_027656162.1, read on the forward strand.
GAAATTACATTTTTCCTCCGTTCTTATATAGACACTAGCTTCAAGAGTACTTGTTAAGTCCGCAGCAAAAAAACCTACAACATGAGCATGTAAGTTTATTGTAAACGACGAAGAAGTGTTTTGCTCGAAAACAAGTGTGCAGGGGAGGACTCTAAGCTTTCTGCTGTGTGATTCGTGCCACTTAGACGTTATGTTGATTCCCAGTGCTGTTAGGCGTAGTATCACAATAAACTTACATGCTCATGTTGCAGGTTTTTTTTTTGCCGCGGACTGTACCTACGGTAGACGTACGTGCAGGGGCACTTGAAGGCTGAGGTTTCGAAACTCTGTCTCAGACGTTTTCTACTTATTTTTTAAACATGAAAATATGATGAAATAATTAAAAGCATAATGTTTGTCACACATGTAAATTTCAAATTTAATGCTTTGGTGTTAAAATTGGTGTTTGTTGCCTATATTGTATTTTCTTAAATTTTAGTTCCAGAACAAAAACTTATATCGGTTTAGTTTCTACGATAATCAGTGACACTTGGATGGGTGTGAAATTAGACTGAAATAAACCAAATATGCATCCAATTAGAAAATTATGCGCCAAACTAATTGCATATCTGATAAAATACATTTCTACAGCAGACATGTTTGATAACCAATTAATCATACAATTTTGACAAATTTAAAAATATATATTTTAAGTCAAGTTCACTCATTGCAATGAAGATAACTCGCCACCTCGAATATAGGTATCAATCACTTACTGTATAACGAAGAGTTGTGCTCCCACCTTTATGAAGAATTTCCATATCCTTTTCACTTTTAGTAAATAATCGTCCGATATGAATTTTAAAAATATTTGGTAATTTGCTAATGAAAAGGAGTACTAAATTTCCACAACTAAGAAAACATATATCCCTGCTGCGGCGTAACGTGTAAATGAAAAATTTGAGACAACCGTTAAGAATATAAACTAATCATCCGACATTCACAGTAACAACATAAATTGTGCTAGGCATATGCCATTTAGGTGTCCCAGCTACTTTTTAGGAACCCGGCAGTTGTTACATATGGTATTCATGTGATAATATGTAATTTAGCTATCTGAAATTTTAGGCGCTTGTTACACCTAATTGATATTTGCGGCTATGTACCACAAATGTGGCATTTATATACCTGGTTTAGTTTCGGGCTGTGATCGTCATTTGTTTTTATGTCGTCACTTGGATCATATATTTTTCGTGTTCGAGGTACTTCCTTTAAGTACATACTTTTTCAGATTCTTTTGGCACATAATTGATATCTGCAGCGACGCATGAATGACAGTCAGCTGTTTGCATTTGCTCATGCGCAATAACATGCAACGGTTTCTCGCGCTTTCTGATCCACTTTCTGTCCTTCTAGTAAGCAATCGCTTAGAAAAAAGGCGCAACAAATGCATCAAATTTGGGAGATGAATTTAGAAAAAAGAAATGACATAACTAATGAACATAAATTAAGGTGAATCTTTCATACATATGTGAACAGTTAATTATTTACGTAGTTAGGGATAAATAATTGTATTTTTTAGACGCCAACTGTCGCCTATCATTTGAAAGTGAATATGGAAGAACCCTGAAATAAAATAAGGAGACGCATGTCATTTTGTTATAAAATTACATGTCGAGCGGATTTTATCTGATACCAACCGGTTATCGTCCAATATACAATGTTACAAGAGCACTCTCGTTAGCCACATTAAAAAGACCCCAAGGATCTATCCCTCTACAAGCGCCATTTTCTTCATTGCCTCCGTAACCAAATCGGAAGAGCACGCGCTCAGTAATCAAAGGGTTGCTGGTTCGCGCCCACTCCAGGGTGCTTGTTTTTTTACTTTTCAAAAGTGTTTTTAGACTCACCTTAATGTAAACAAATTACGCATAAAGTCGATTTAACATATTTTGGGGAGAAATTTTTGCTTACAGTATGGGGAAGAACATACCTAAAACATACTAAGTAAGTTTCCCAGGTACATGTCAGGCAGGGAAATCACATGTATTCCCAGGGGCGGACATAGACTGACTTTCATTTGCCATCCATGTGATTTCTTTCTCATAGGTACATAAGGCACATACTGGGCACATTCGCATGCACCTGAAGGAACATGATAGGCATATGCCTGCTGTAATTGTGCTGTTAGGGCACTCAGTAATTATCAGATGCTGTCTTTTCGTAACAAGCAGCTGCCAGAAAACAGAATCTCAGGTCTTTTACGTTGAGAGTCTCAACTTTCAATCACTCTTTCTTGAGAGTGCTAATGGAAAATGAATAAATCTAGAAAATTAAATGGGGAATATATACAATGTGTTTCAAAACAACACCAACAACGTTTGGGAGGTGATTCCTGACATCAATATAAGACAAAAAGCATTGACTAACCTGGGTGCACAAATGCTTCTTTTCGGAGTTATAGGCTTCGGAAAACATGAAAAAATGAAATGTAAAGATCCATAACTCAAAACTATGAGACCTACAGTAGTCGGATCAGGACTTCACTTAGAAACTTGTATGTGTTCTACTCGAATATCCATCTTTCACAATCCTGCGGTACCTCCGCAACGATTTTTATGGAAATAGTTGGTGAGTACTTCAAATTATATACCCGTAGCAAAACTCTTTTTATAAAAATTGTTGCATGAGTACCTTAAGATTCTGAAACGTGGAGTTTTGGATAGGACACATATTAGTTTGACCCGACTACGGTAGGTCCTATAGTTTTGGAACTATTTACCTTTGAATTTCATTTTTTCATATTTTCAGCAGCCTATAACTCCGAAAGGAAGTATTTGTAAATCCAGATTCGTCTATACTTTTTGTCTTATACCGGTGTCAGGAATCACCTCCCAAATGTTGCCAGTATTTTTTGAAACACCTTGTATATGATTAAACCATTCTAGTAAACAATATTTTAGAATCGAAATGTTACTTGTAAGAGTTGGTTATGTGTTAAGAAACAGGGCTAAAAATTCATTTTTTCGTTAGTTGTGTGATGCATGAGCCAGGCAGCCCTATTTGAAATAGTGTTATAATGTAAAGCTGGACAGTCACACTTACATTACTGTACTTTCACACATGTTTTTACTAGAATTATAATTATATCCATTATAATAAGGTTCGAGACGTATCTTATATGGAGAAGGATGGAAAATCAGAGGGAAAGATTAAATGAGAAATAAGCAAGTTCTGAGAAGAGTAAAAGAGGAAGAATACTGAACTTGATAGCAAAAGGAAAAGAAATTGGTTAGGACACTGTCTAAGGATAAATTACCTTATAAGAGATACTTTGGAAGGATTAGTTTCTGGAACAAGAAAGAGCAAAAGAAAAACTGTCAGTTTCTGGAGGATATGAAGATCGAAAACTCTGATTCCTTAACAATGAAAAAAGGTTGATTTAGTATTAGGCCCTGTCAATGTGACAGAACACTGATGATGTTAGTAAGATTATAGTCTTGCTCATAAAATACGTAGCATTTGTTGTCTTCATCACGATACATAGTAATGCCCTTTCGTTGGATAAAAGAATTAGGATTATCTATGCGTTATATTGACATTTTAACAAAATATACATACGAATATAGTAAGAATTGTAGCTAATATGACTACAGAATGACGTCAGCAATATCAAACTTGATTCGTACTGTCTAGGAACGTAACGTGTTAAGCAAACAATTTATATATACATGAGACACATCCTTAGTATGGGTGAAAAATGTTACTGAACAAGAACAACCACTATTGTTCCCTAGCAATTGCAGAATTGTTTCTAACTCAATTTCTTCTTGAAGTACTATCACTACTGCTAGAAATAATAATAATAATACTTTCGTTCGTCATATCCAATACGTTCCATATATCCATTCAACCAGAATTTGTAAATAGCCACAATTCTTTACTATATCCGTATGTATATTTTGCAAAAATATCATTATAACACATAAATAATCCTATTTATTTTACCCAATGAAAATAATCCTCTTCTTTTAGCTATTCCAATTTGTTTTACTATCATCATCAGTGTTCTCTCACATTGAAAGGTCCTTACAGTAAATCAATTTTTCTCCATTGTTAAGGAATCAGAATTTTCGACCTTCATATCGTCCAGAAGTTGATACCTTCTTCTTCCTCTCTTTCTTCTTCCAGAAACTAATCCTTCCAAAGTATCTCTCATAAAGTTATTCATTCTTAGACAATATCCTAACAATTTCTTTTCCCTTTTCCTGTCAAGTTCAGTATTCTCCTTTCTTCATGCACTCTTCTTAGAATAGACGGGAGCACATGTGCTTCGGATTCCACGTTAATCAGTAAGTCCTGTCTCATATAGCTTCGCTGCTGAAAAGGACGTTAAACTCAAAATCGAAGCAACTTTTCTCAGAACCTCTTTATTTCTTATTTCCTCTTTCCAGCTGATTTTCCATCTTTCTCCATATCTATATTTCGAAACTTATAATAATGGACATATTTACAATCGTAGTTAAAAATTGTTTGAAAGTACAGCAATGTGTATAAGATTGTCCATCTCTACGTTATAACACTGGATAGAAGACACAGAGTCCGTTCTTCTAGCCACATTTTCCAGAGTTGGTATTAATTAAAAATATCGCGATAACTGCGTGAATATTTGTCTTTTATTCATTAATTATGATAATTGCATTGACAATAGCAAAAGGACACGTTTGATGCGGGGTGTGTTTCTCCTATTAGTTCTCGCCCTGCCCTGAAACAAACTTTCAAATAGGGATTTCCTGGCTCGTATATCATACAATATCTACACTTAAGAAAAGTGAATTTTATTGTGCTCCGTTTGTTAACACATAACCAACCCTGACAAGTAACATTTCGATTCTATAAGGTTTCTTACTAGGATGGTTTAATAATATATACATTCCTCATTTAATTTTCTAGAGTTCTTCATTTTCCATAATCTCTCTTCAAGAAAGAGTGAGTGAAAGTTGAGACTCTCAACGTAAAAGAGCTGGGATTCAGATTTCTGGCAGCCGTTTGGTACGAAAGGACAGCATCTGATAATTACTGAGTGAATGTCGGATGATCAGTTTATATTCTTAACGGTTGTCTCAAATTTTTCATTCACACATAACGCCACAGCAGAGATATATGTTTTCTTAGTTGTGGTAATTTAGTACAGTGAAACCTCCCTTAACGGACACCTCTCAATAACGGACACCTCTATAATACGGACAGATTTTTTTGTCCCGGCAAAAATTTTGTTCTCTTACGGAATAAAACCCTCCCTTTTACGGACACTCTCAGATACGGACGCGGACAGTCCTTTTTTCCCCAAACGTTTCAATAACCTCTTCATAACGGACAGGATTGTTCTCGGTTCTGCGGTATATTACAGTCTTTTCTCCATAAGTGTATCTCTCATGAGTGAACCATCAAACAGAACAGCTGAACTTGCAACTTTTTCCCTCAATAAACTGTTTTCTGGAGTAAATTCTAGAAAATGTTGAATAAGCAATAACACCCATGCACGGTAAGGCCAGGAATTCTATGCGAAAGATCTTCCCTTCCTTAACAAATTTAATCCTTTTCGTCTGGACCTTGCATCTTTACCGACAGTTTCATAGATAACAAAACAAACATTGTTTGTTTTACAATAACATTTTCAACGAGCAATGCTACCTCTCTTACTTTTTCGGAAAAGAAACATTTTTCTTTTACTCATGATACTGAAACAAGTGTGGGTTGGAAATTTCTCGGCTTCCTTTTTCATTTTCTTTAAAAGGATATTCTTTGTGATTGGGCCTGGGTCAATAAACATATGCACCCCTCATGGCTTGCCTTTTCATCCATTTTGTCAACGAAGATGCCGCGCCAGTACACAAACACACACACACACACGCACGCACGCACACATGTTTCTTCTGCAAACGTACTGAGGATTTTTAGAGGACACTTGCTAATGAGTTTTATTACCGTTGTAGAGGAAAAAGCATGCCTTTTTTGTTAAACATTGCCCAGCAATAATATGATTTAACAGAAATGAATTTCCCCTTCATTCCATCCAGTAATTCAAATGTGTACTAAATGAGAGTAATTTCATATTGAATTTTACGTATTTACGCTAATAGAAAATTTATTTACTATATATATTACATCATACAATTACCGTTATAAGAAATTAACCTCTACAGACCTGAATTTTTTCTACTGCACCAAAAAATTATTTCTGAACATTTTCTAGTTAAATACATGTATTTCGATGTATTAAAAGAAATTTCTTATTAAAAAGTGCAACAGGGGCACAGGGAGGACATGTGCTCATTTGAGTACTTTTGGGGCGTACTCATGTATTAATTCTAAATATAAAAATAATAAAGGTTGTTTCTGTTAGGAATGAGGGAAATATTAGCAGCTATTTATCAATAAAAATTTATTTGCTTTCGTTTTCAAGCAAATTTCTTTCTTTTAACATCATTCAAGATCCATTCAGTATGAGTATAATTACTCCTGAGAATTTGGTTGAATTCACTCCATACCATAAACGACTTTTTGTAAATGTTAAATGAAAAATCGAATGTTAATGACAAAAATATTGTTGTAGTGTTTACAAGAAAGTAGGCTATATTGTTGTGATGTATCCTAACAAAATAAGAAACAAAGAAAAATGTATTAATTGTATATTTACCTTCAGTACCTTATAAGATAAGCTGCTATTATAATCATGTACCGTCAATGTTTCATTAGAACAATCACATTTTACATCAGGAGAATAACTTTAATGAGAACACTCTTATTGTTCTTAACTATCACATTGATCTAACTCATACATGCTGTGTTCCCATATCATGTCTCTTTTTGGTACTTCATTTGGAAAACAAGAAATGGAATCTAACTCTATCTTAGTCTGCTGAGCATCATACTCTGATACAGTACTGGTGCTGGTTTCATTCAATGTGAAGTCACTATTGCTGGCCTCATTGTCGTCTGATATTGAAATGTCACTAGGACATTACATAAATTTGTAGAATGTGATCAGGATTATGCAGTACTTTTCTTCTATAAGATCCTGAAATAAATTAAGAACAATTCCTTAGAATTTAAGTAGATACTGCTGAACGTTACTTCATAAAAGAAAGTTACTTGGATTTAGTCGCAAGGAAAGAAATAACTGGTAAAATTAAAACAAAGAAAGAGCGCAATATTTAGAAATTATAGTAGCGATCACCTCTCATGATATTCCAGCAGTAACAACTTTCATTAACACTACTTAATCGGAAAATAAGTTTAAAGCATAAACAGAGAAAGGTTAAAATCGATGTTATGGTCAGTAACGGCAATTACGGCTTACGCCAGTAGCATAAATAGATGTGAAACTGTTATAAAGAGAGTATTACCATACAAGCCTATTTTATTACATTATTTATATCTCAACTGCTTTTAACACATCTTCTTAATCCAGCATCTAGTGCATATTTATTTCTAAATGCAACTAAAACGAAACAAAACTTAAAATAGCTTTTGAGAGAGAAAAAATATCTAGCAATATGAAAAGTACTCAAATGAGAACAGGCGAATAATATATATACGTAAGTACCAAAGTACTCATTTGAGTACATGCTAGTTTTTACTCAGTTCTGAAATATACAGAACGTCCCTGCTACAAATAATACCTTTATATCAATAAGTTGATATTAAATTAGAAGAAAATAATTTTTTAAACCATGCCGAAGGTAAATAAAATAATATACTCACGTTTTTTTTGTCAGGACTTTTAATTCTTTCCTCTCC